>NC_056745.1:948411433-948711433 GCF_019279795.1 Protopterus annectens | reverse complement strand
TAGAACAAACAATCTGGACAAAGTAAAAAATGGGGGAACAAAGGCCTAAAAATAGGGGCATTTTGTTAAATATTGCTCTTACAAACTTACAAAGTTGATAGAATAAAAGGTTTTGCATTATAATGAATTTTCTGATGGGTATGAAGTCTGAAACTCAAAAGTATACCATTATTTTCTGAATTTAATTTCAATAATTAGCCAGTGATTTGCCAGAAAACCAAAATTTTATGAGGAACAGACAAACAATATAAGGCAAAAATATGGGCATTAACCAAAAATCTGGACAGTTGAGAGGTATGAGTCCAAAAGCCCTGGATCAAGAAGCTACTGGCTAGCCATTGGCCAACTTAGGTTACTTGGGATAGCTCTGTTGAGTGAAAACTGGATATACAATCAGTCAACCCGCCAAACATGATCTAAGAATTGCTAAACTCAGTGAAGCTTCAGTAACAGAATGAAGCTGAAAGTGGATGACATGATGGCAAGGAGGAGGTTGGACATCCTATCATAGCTCTCAACTGTCCAGATTTTTGCCTTCTATTTGTGGACTGTTTTTAAAAAAAAATGTGGTTTTCTGGATAATCACTTGGGATTGAAGTAAATAAATAGTGACATACATATGAGTTTCAGACTTCATATCCTTCAGAAAAATGCATGCTAACACACATCTTATTAATCTATCAACTTTCTAAGCTTATAATAGCAATATTTAAAATATGTCCCTGTTTCTGGGCCTTTCATCCCCATTATATTAAGTTTTGTCCAGATTTCTTGCATTAAGAGGTTGAGAAGTATGCCAGTGGGCTTGGGATCAAGTCTACTACTCAGGAGGAAGACTGACTAGAAATTATGAGTGAATTGTGGTGTGGGAGAGGCTTCAGAAGACAGTGAGGGATTTCATCAGAATTAGAGGCAGACTCATAGCAGTTAGGTAACCAGTGTATGGATAGGGCAGTATTCATAATCTCAGCCTAGGCCCCACTGCAGGGTTGTGTTAATGAGGAAAAGAGTGCATTCAGACAGTAGTTACAGAACCTACTAGATAAAGCAGGCCAATATCAGCTGGTATTGATAATCGGTTACCTGGATGCACATATCAAGATAGAAAGAACAGGATATGAAAACTGCCTGGGTCCACATAGGTGTAGAAACAGGAATAAAGAAGGAGAAGCCATTCTAGACTTCTGTCTAACAAATTGCTTAAACGTGGCCAACATACGGTTTAGCAAGAGAGGCAGTCATAAGATTACATACAATTGTGGCCAGAAAGCAACTCAGGTAGACTTCCTCTTAGTAAGGAAAGGGGATGGGGGAGTATCAGAGAATGCAAAATTATGCCCAGTGGAACAGTTGACCTGCAGAATAAACCACAAGGGAGAAATGGCTCCTAATGGTACTCATAGCAATCAAACTCCTCGCACTGCATGAAAGTTCTTGAGATGGTGATTGATAAATTAGTACACAGAGTATTGGAACCGATAACAGGAATAAAGAAGGAGAGGTCAACACAATGTTTGGAAAGAGAGACAATCAGAAGAGCACATGCAAAAGTGGTAACATGCAACCTAAGTCGATTTTCTCCTAGTAAGGAAAGGGTGCTGGAGTAGAATCAGTGATAGCAAAGTCATTCCCAGTGAAACAGTTGGTCCACAGCATAAACCGCTGGTTGGCACAATCAGCTGCAAGCAATAGTCAGAAAAGGCACTAAGGTCATGAGAGATCAGGCTGAGGACCTGGAAGTTGACTGGACAGAAAACACAATAGTTCAAGGAATTGCTTAGAGTTCCAGTACCTCAAGAAGAAGAGGAAGTAGATGGAGTTGAAGAAGGATGGCAGTGCCTCAAACAGCACATGGGAGGACTACAAAACAGATAATTGGTTGGGCCAGGTATGAAAATAAAATACATAAGGAAAGTTGGTGGTGGAAGGCAGACGTCCAGGAAGTCATTGGAAGAAAGAAGGAGTGCAGGAAAAAATGAGAAGATAGAATAGATGGACCAGGCTATGAAGGAATACTCATTGGCTAACAATGAAGCAAAGAAAGGAGTTGCAATAGCAAAGAACAAGGCATCAGAGGCACTGTACCAGATTCTGGAAAGTAAGTCAGTAGCTGGCACATATAAACTCTTAACATGTTGCAAATCAAAGACAGAAAGAAAAAAGAAGATAGTCAGACACCCTTCATAAGGGATGCCATCAACAACCTGCTCAGCAGTCCACAAGACATCAAAGACAGATGGAAAGAGTACATCCAGCAGCTTCAGAATGAAGAATACCCCAAAGAAGCTTTACTACCCCAGACACAACCTACAATGAGAGAAGAGGAGGGGTCCTCCACAGAAGAAGTAAGAACATCACTAAGGAAAATGAAGTCAGGGAAAGCAGTAGGCTTGAATGAGGTCACAGCAGATATGATAAAGATGCTGGGTGAGACAGAGGAGAAATGGCACCTGAGGATGTGGAGATAAAGGAGTATCCCAGATGACTGGAGAATAAGCATACTTGTACCAGTGTTCAGGAACAAAGAGGGCATCCACAATTGTGGGCAATACAGATGTATCAAATTCCTGTCACAATGTATGAAAGTTCTGGAGAGGGTGATTGATAAACCAATATGCAGAGTAGTAAAAAGTAAGATGGGAGATGAGAAGTTTGGATTCAGACCAACATACAGCACAACTTGATCCAATGTTTGCAGTTAGACGGATAGTTGAGAAGAATCTAGAAATGAGGAAAGAGTCCAAATGGGCATTCCTAGACTTGGAGAATGCACATGGTAAGGCCCAAAGAAAGCTGATTTGAGCCATCCTGTGGTGGATAAAAGTGTCAGAAACACTGGTAGAATTACCGCAAGTTATGTAAAGAACTGAATGACTCAAGTATGAACAGTGTTAGGTCTCACAGAGGGGTTCCCAGTGGGAGTGGATGTGCACCAGGGTTCAACTCTGAGCCCACTGTTGTTCACACTGGTGAAGAACTACATTAGCAAAACGGTCAGAGGGGATGGATCAACAAAGTTTTTGCATGCAGACAATGTAGCATTACATGCAGACTATAAGCAAGAACTTCAGCAAAGGATCGGTGAATGGAATGCAAAACTGAAGGCACATGAGATGAAACTGAGCACAGATAAGACAGTTGTAATGGCAGCAAATGGTGGAGTTCAGAAGAAAGTGAGAACTGAGACAGAATGGAAAATAATGGAACAGGTTAACAGCTTCAAGTGTCTGAGAAGGATGGTTGAGGAGAAAAGAAGTCTGAATGAGGAGATCAAAGATAAAATCAGAGAGGCTGAGGGTTGCTATATGCAGATGATGTGGCATTGCAAGCAGACTGAGCAAAAACTTCAGCAAAGGGTAGGTGAATGGAATGCAAAACTGAAGATGTGGAATGAAACTGAGTACACATAAAGACAGTTGTAATGGCAGCAAATGGAGGAAATCAGAAGAAGCTGAGAAAAGAGATAGAAGGTAAAACAGTGGAACAGATTAACAGCTTCACGTATCCAGGAGGGGTGGTTGAGGAGAATGAAAATTTGAATGAAGAGGTCAAAGCTAGAATCAGGGGGGCTATAGCCAACTGGCACAGAGTGTCAGAGGTAGTGTAAGACAGTAGAACTGCAAAGAAGCTGAAATTTAAAGTATACAAAATGGTGGTGTGACCAGTACTACTGTATAGTACAGAAACCATGGCTGTAAAAGTAGAGCAGTTGAGGAAACTAAAAGTCATGGAGATGAAGTGCCTGATAAGGATGGTAGGATGCACACTGTGGGATAGACCAGGGAATGACACATCAAAGCAGAATCCAAAGCAGCTCCTATTGCAGAGAAGTTCAAAGAGAACAGACTATGGTGGTTTGGGCACATGTGCAGAAAAGCAGAAGACAATTTGGTGAAGAAGATTTGGAACAAGCAGGAAGTAGGCAAGAGGAAACAAGGGCATCCAGCTAACAAATGGATGGATTGTTTGAGAGAAGACATATGACTGCCAGCTACAACTGTCAAATAAGGTAGGAGAGTGTCCTGACTTCCTGTTAGAATAACAGGATGCATGTTTGCCTTCATTTTCTGAAAAATATGAAGTCTGAAACTGAAACATCTGTAATTATTTTATAATTCCAATCATCAATTTGTCCAAAAAACAACTTTATAAGTAACAGACCAAACATATGAGGAAAACTCTGGACATTCAGTGATAATCTGGTCAGTTGAGAGGCATAGAAGGTGAGTGCAGATGTAAGGGACTGAGTTACACTACCTTTTCGACAACACTTGCTTAGTGCTTTATCTTTGAAAGCCAGGAAAACTTAGCATTTTGGTTTCTTTTTTTCCGTAACTAGTAGTACCTGGAGCAGATAAAGCTGCATGCACTACAAAGAATTATGATCAGGTCTCTGATCCTAACCTACTATTATGTGTTCTTGACATGGATGCCAAGATTCACCTCTCGAGCTTGGCTGTCAAGGTGAATTTCTTGGCATCCATGTTTGAAACACATAATAATTTGGTTAGGTATAGGCCACTCATAATCCTCTGTGCTAAGGATAACTCATAATATAAACTGTAATTTTTCATTCAATATGCAATTGATATAGTGTTTATATTCTATCACTGGAAATTAGTTTTGGATCTAACAGCAGGTTTACCTGCACATCACAAAGGATGGTCGTTGTAGATACGTATGTAATTTGGACAGCATTTTCTATAGGTAAGACCAAAAAAAAAAAAAACATAGGAATAATGGAAATGATTTTGTATAAATTCTTTATACCACAGCAATTAAAAAAAATTTTTACTTTTTGTACTTAATGTGCAGACACTGATGAAAGAAAGGTGATGTGGAATCATTGTTGGAAGTAAGCAAAATGAAATGAGAAATGAAATGTAACGATAAGGCCAAACCTGAATTTAATTAGATTATTAACAAAAAGTATTATCAAATTAAGGGAATTTTATGGTTTTATGGCAATTGTTTAATTTCTTTAAATTTTTATTAACCAAAAAAAATGTATCCGTTAGTACTAATGAAAGGCTCTTGTGACTTATCATTTGATGTTTTTGGGTATTTAAGTGTGCAGCTGTGACTGTAGGTTATTCTGAAGACGCCTTCATTAAACAAAGAAGAAAGCACTTAATTTACTTGTGCCTGGGTAAATTCATTTAACAGATTCATTTAACAGAGGAGTCTAGTGTTTTAGACTTTTATGTTTTTTTTTACCCATGTTGCTGATATTGTTTGTGTCTGTGTTTCTTCTTCTCTCTCTTTTCTTTCTTTTTTTTTTTAGTTTCAGAAAATGATTAGTCTTAGCAATAAGATAAAAGTACTGCAGAGAGACAGATGAGGAAGACCATAAACTTATGTGCAGCATGAAATAAAACCATTACCTTGAATAAAAAGTAATAAAGGAATAATGAGATTAAAATGAGAAGTGATGTTAAACTTATTATGCTAATAAGCCCTCTTCCCACTCATTTGCGACTCATAGTTTTTTGACACATTTCCGCATCATGGACAGCGGCCTTATAAATGGCAAACTCATGCTTTTTCTATCTACTTCACATTTAGTGAAGATGCTTGCTGTTGCTGCCATCCTAGCTATTTGTTGATGTGAGGTACTTGTCTTGGCTGATCCCAAAACTACTTGCACCCAGTGATGCTTACCAGGCAAGAAGGCAAAGATACAGACAAAGACTAAACCATTTTACGTTTGATAATCAAGAAATTCTTGTTAGATTTAGTGTGGACAGGGACATTTTAAGGGCCTTAGTGAGCATGTATGGTTCACAGGTTAGAAGTGAGGAATGCTTGGCCTTCCTATACCTGTGGATACTAAGATATGTATAGCCCTCATTATACTTGCAACGGGGACCTTTCAGAAAAAGACTGGGAACACATGCAGTATTTCTCAGACTTCTCACTTTGGATTTGTCAAGGGCAGGTCATGCTTACTCAGCCTGGTGGATTTTTTTGAAAAGGTCATCAAAGCAATGGATGAACGCAAAATGATACACACCCCATACCTTGACCTGGCCAAAGCTTTTGACACAATTCCTCTGACAGGCATACTAGAAAAACCTGGAACAAACTTCCTAATGAACTCTCTTCTCTTTCTTCTACACTGCTCTTCAAAAAATATCTCAAGGAATACCTCATAGGACACTGGCTATGCCCTTGCTCTAACCCTGACTAACATCTCATTCACTGTCCCCCACTCCCTTCACTCATCCCCTCTATTCTGTCCTATGATGTCTATTTGGTTTAACTAAAAATGCCAACCACTACCCAAGTATTAAAGGAGACTTCCTCTCAGCTCTATTAAATGAGTGACTTACTGTAGAGGTACTCACCTTCTACTTAGTTGTAAGTAGCATAAGTATGTAGGCCTGTACCCAGGCCTCTGATGTAAAATAACTAATCTTGCTTATTTTGTTTTCTTTTTCATATTATATGTTATCTTAAGTTTTTTTTTTCTCTTGCCGACTCTATACACTTTTTTATGTCTGATCTAAAGTAATTTAACGTCACTTCCTGCTATTGCATATATTGTATGTTATGATACTATTGCATTTATTGTATGGTATTGTACTATTGCATATATCGGAGCTTTTCTCCCCGGGCCTCTACTGACAATGGACATATATCCAGTTAGACTAGCCCGGTCAACAAATGTAAAATAAAAATAAAAATAAATTAAATAAAAAAGCTAAATAAACTGAGAATAAACCCCTATATCACCCAGTGGATTGCTAACTGGGTCACAGATAGGAAGCAGATAATCAAAATAAGGGACATTACGTCAACAAAGAGACCAGTCACCAGTGGAATCCCTCAGGGTTCTGTGCTGCAACCTCTCTTGTTTGTCATCTACTTTTCTGAAGTAAAATCTAATATCAAAGGGCTCTGGTTGACCAAGTTTGCAGATGACTGCAAGATAGGAGCAAATACTAAATCCCCAAATGACATAACTGTTATGCAGGAAAGTTTTTCCTCAAATAAATAACTTGTGTCAAAATCATTGTCTGAAACTAAATGCCAAAAAATTCATTATTGTATCTTTTGGGAAGTCGCCTGTCCCACAGAACTATCACATCGACAATACACCCCTAACAGCTGACCCAGCTGTTTGGAATTTGGGAACATATGTAGACAGTGACCTAACTTTTGACAAACATGTGTCTGTTATAGTAAGCATGTCCTTCTTATAAACAAAGGGATTGTAGATCTAGGGATGCCACTGAACCCAATTTACTCAGCCCTCATCAGGAATGTCATTAAATACAATGTCTCCTTTGGCATGTTTCTGTCCAGACACATGCAACAATTGGAATGGCCACAGAGATACCTTACTAAAAGGATACAAGGCATGAATAACATGACCTACATGGACCGACTCAAAGCCCTGTCACTATACTCTATATTCTACAATCTATTAAGAGGTGAGCTGCGTTTGGCATACAAGGCATCCTTTGACCCATTACTTATGGATTTACTGCACATTAGGAAGTAAAATATCATCAGAAATACTCAGTCTAGGGATATAAACCTATTCTGCAACCTCAGCAGAATGGTTTGGGGGGGGGACAGGTATATATCACAGAGGATATAGCTGCTCTGTAATAGACTCCCCATCCACATAAAACAAAGTTCATCCCTGGCCATTTTCAAGTACAACTTAGATTTATAGATAGAAACCAGAAAATTTACCCCAAGACTGCCCCCTTTACTACCAATAGACAAACGTAGCTCCTAAATGTTTTATCCCATGCATGGATGCCCTCAAATTATCTGAGATATGATCCGGTTATTCTCATTAGGGGTAATATATAACTATCAACCATGGGATGGGTATGGTCAATTAATATCCAAATGGGATAGGTTATTTCAAGCACAAAAAGGGAGACTGGCTATACTTAAACTGGCCTGCATGGACAGTTAGCCTAGTACTTATCTGTGAACCTATGAACATATAACACTGTCCTGTCTCAGACATGGATTGTCCCTGACAGAGTGTGAGACTGCTGAAAGCCCATTTCCATTGCCTAGATTAGTGCAGGGTGTCCTTCACCATGACCCTGTGACTGCATGCAGGATGTTTACCATGCCTTGCATTATGCACAGCATGATCATATGCCGGTCTGGTGGTGGACTGTCCCATGGTGTCACAGTTCCCAGTATAGGTACTACCCCAACTGATGATAATATTAGTGGCCAATCAGCAGCAGTAGTAAAGGAACCCATACAGCAGACTTGTGCATAGTATACGGCAAACTAGAAAAAGTGGTGGAATGTAGTCCACAGCTATGAACCATGACATTCAGGTTAGTGTTTCCTTCAATATAAAAATACATAGAGTATAATTAATGCATGCATTGCCATGTGTGGGCTATGCATTCTGTCTTACCTTTAAATAAATGTATTGTTTATCCGTCGTGCAGTTACTCATAGCTTTTGTATTTACTGTTTATAAGGCATATCTGGCTATTCTCTGACCTTCGTGCAATGATCAGGGATGGCATCACATAAGAAATAAGTACATTTTGTAGTGTACTGCTACATGTGTTTTGTTTAGGGACTGAAGTACTGCTTCTCCTGGAATGTTCATTAATTGAAAATAAGTATTATACTTCTTTACCGAACTGATGGAGGAAACTGGCTGTATTTAAAAATGTACTGGTGTTATATGCCAAACTATATTTTTATGAGGTGAGACCTTGTACAGGAAAGGGAAATTTTATTGCCTTCATTTACCTTTATATGCTGCAATATTTCTGCATTTTTATTTCTGATAAAGAATAATAATACACAGTTTTATGTTCTTTAATGAGATACTACACATCAGATTAGCTAATTCTGTTACAGACATCAAACCTTGAGTTATCAGCAGTAATACTAATCATCATTTGTGCAGTGCTGAGGAATGACGTGCCAACAGTGCTGAGTGTTGATGTTAGGATTAATGTTACTCATGTAGTCATCGTTTCCAGTATGTGTTAGCCTATTAATAGTGAACTGCATGTCACTGTGCTTCTCACCCACCCTCTTGTTATAGTTTTTTTATTAACCTTTGTTTATCTGTCATAACTTACATACCATAACTCAATTAAAACTCATACTGGTAAACAGGCCCTTAACAGTGTAACTTATTGCAGTCTGCAAATTGCCATTCCCCCTTTTTTCCATATTTTGTTTCTGTTATTGTAAGCATTATCATTACTCACCTGAAATACATACCGATGAAAAGCCTCTTAGGACTAATATGCATTCCATTCTAAGTTTTGCTCCTTTGTTCCCATTCTGTGTGTGTGTGTGTGTGTGTGTATGTGTGTGTGTGTGTGTGTGTGTGTGTGTGTGTGTGTGTGTGTGTGTGTGTGTGTGTGTGTGTGTATAAAATTGTTTTTTAAGCATTTTTTTTTTACTTTAAACAGTGACATTAGTCAACTGAAATGCATATTGTTTAACTGATGTGATATTTTCATTAAATGCAATATCAACCCTGAGCTATAGTAGGTCAAATATGTCATACATAATGTTCCTTAATGATAGGTTAGGTGATGGTACCTCATGATTGTGAGGAAGTTCTTGCATGTGAACTTTTTTTTAAATACCTTTATTGAATTATCACTTGTGACATGGGGAAATTTGCATTTATGTAAAAGTAATCAAACTGTACAAATCAAACAAGTTCATGTTTTAAACATTATACTTTACATATATTGTTATATATCATATAGCCTAAGCAACATTACAAAAATTATTCAATTCTTGCCTTTTTTTAAACAAGAAACATCCTTATTAAACCATCATTTATGACACAGGCAATCATACATTTATATAAATGAAAACAAAACACACCGACAGAATCCCAGTTGCAAGCATTTTACATCACAGACCATACTGGCACACTCCTACTTATAAACATTACAAATCACTTATAATCTACCCAATCATTTTCAGTCAAACATTACATAGCTCATTTAGGTCCAACCTTCTTTTAAATTGCATTTCTCCCCTGTATGTATTGTTCCCACAATTACCATTTTTTCCTATGTAGTTTGCTGCTATCCTTTTCTAAAAATCTCAGGTCCAGTTGTTCCATTTCTGTTACTATATTCACTACTTCTAGTATAGTTGGTTTAGAGTTTGATTTCCATTTTCTAGTAATTGCTTTTTTGGCAGCCACCATAATTAGACAAAGCAAGGCCTTACCATGTCTAGGCAATTCACTTCTGTATCATATCTCAGAAAAATCATCTCCCTCGTCACACCAATCCACCCACCGAGCATCTCCAACAGTGCATCCTACAGGGAATCCTTAAAGTCCGCCAACTCACCACAATCCCAGAAAATATGTTCCCAATTACCTCTTTCTTTCCTATCACCCCTCCAAAATTTGCACTCTACCTGAGGAAAACTTCTCTGGAGTTTACTTAGGGTGCAAAAATATCTATGTGAACATTTCCAAGCAAAAATCCTAAATCTTCGAGATTTTGTTGCTTATTTGGGAGACATACATATATCCTCCCATTGTTTCTTTGTGAATTACTTATCCAGTCTCTCTTCCCAATCCTTTCTAACCTCCTCTGGTTGATTCTTATAGGTATCTTGCAATATTTTATATTCTCTACTAATAATTCCTTTCTAATGGCAGCTTCTGTTCTAAATTCTACTGAAACCTCTACCAGCGCTGGTCTTTCATTTAGGACTCCCCTGTTTCTCTTTGCCTATACTCTGATATCAATCCCTCAATAGAGAAGGCAATCTCTAACCTGCAGTTCAAATAAATTCTTGGCATCTTCACATTCTATCATTTTTCCCTCTGTAGTTATTTGCTCCCAGTACCTTAGTTCCTTTGCCAGTTTTCTCCAAGAACTCCCAGCCCCCTCCTGCCTATTGTCTATATCTCTAATTGCAGTCATCCCTAATGGCAGGATCTTCTTTCTCCATTGCCACGCTGGCTTATTTCTTAGGATACTTTCTACTACTTTACAGATATAATATTCTGTATGTCATTCTTATTGTTATTCGCCTTAAAGGCCTGAATCCAAAATTCCAGTCTCTCCTTGTTTCTTGAGATTCCCCTCCCTGTTTCATCATCCTCCCTTTCCACTTTGAATTATATTTGGTCTGCTTGTACTATATATAGGAGCCTTAACTGTGTAGCTCTGAAATACCGCTTCAATTTTGGTAATCCCAATCTTACTTGTTCTACTAAAAGAATCCCATTTGACTCTTGCCATCTTTCCCTCCCAGATAAAGTTCAGCTCCTTACTAATTACTACCCACAACTTCTCCTCTGGTTGATAAAAATATTCCTGACCTGTGTACAAGACTAATGGGACTAAAAACATTTTAACTGCTTGTATCTTACTAGCCATACCCATGTAAAAAAGCTTCCATTTTCTCAGATTTTGTATTATCTTTTGTTTAGGCTCTTCTAACATATCCTTAGCTACCACACCAGAATCATTTTTAATCCATACTCCTAAATACTTCATTTTATCATGTCCCCATAAATATGGATATTGCTGAACCAATTCAGATGTGGGGACATCATTTACTGCTATTGCCTTTGTTTTGGCTTCATTAATTTTGTATCCGAAAATGATTTGAAACTGTCTCAAAATGTTCCGCAACACTGTACTTCCTCTTTCTGGTTTTGTCAGGTATAAAATAATATTCTGCAAATAGAGCCAACTTTTCTTGACTACAATACCAACTATACCCTTGAATTTCTGAGTCCCTTATTTTCTTTGCTAATGGTTCTGAATATAATGCAAATAAAAAAGGTGAAATAGGACACCCCTGCCTGGATACTCTGCTCAAGCTGAAATTTTTGGAGAGGAACCCATCCACTTTAATTTTAATTTTCACCTCTGATCCCTCTTATATCCTCCTAATCAACCTTATAATTTTTTTCAGGAAATGCAAATGCTTCCATTGCTATGCTCATAAAGCCCCAGCTTATTCTGTCAAATGCTTTCTCTGCATCAAGACCCACCAATAACAATGGTATTGTCTTACTTTCTGCTTCCCTCTGGATCATCAGTGGTCTGTTAATGTTGTCAAATGTTTGTGTCCCCTCCACAAAACCACATTGATCCATATATATCAATTTTGGCATTACTTTTGCCATTCGTTTAGCCATTATAGACATGAACAATTTATAATCATGGTTTAGTATTGAAATGGGGAAGCTAGGTCTGATGGATATTTGCCCTCTTTAGGTATTACAGCTACCAGTGCTTTCTTCCAGGAAGTTGGTACTTTTCCTCCTCTTAAAATACTGTTAAACAAAACCCTCCAGATCTTTATTAGTTTTTTCCCCTCCTAGCTTCCAAATGTCCACAGGAATACCATCTATTCCTTGGGACTTTCCTCTAGAATGGTTATACATCACAATTTTTATCTCATCTCCTCCTATCCTAACTGTTAGTAATTGAGCCTCATCTACCTATAACCTTGGCACATTTAATTCTTCCATAAACATTTCCATTTTTATCTCTTCTTGATTTCTGTATTCCTCTGCTTTATACAGATTTTTACAGAATTTCCAAAATATTTCTAATACCTCTGCAGGATCTCTTCTTACCTTCCTTGTTATAGGCTCCCTAAGCTTGGTGACATGCCTTTCTACTTCTGTTGCTTGAGTCACTGTGTTAAAAGTTTTTGTGCTCTAGTGTTATTATAAAAAACAGTGCTTAACAGCAGTATTTCTAATCCCGTGTATATTATCGAGATAATCCCTTATTTTCTGCTTAGCATTCTGTAGTTGATCCTCTTCATGTTCTGTGAAATTCCCCCTATTCTGCAATACTTTAACATTTGTTAGTCCCTCTAAATAATCCTTGTTACTTCTTAACCATAGCACCCTTTTTTTTATTTCCATCCTATTTTTAAACTCCACATTAATTTTATCCCACTCCTTAGCTATATTTTCAGAAGTAATTTCTATCCTCTCAAATAGCACCTTTATAATCTACACTACCCATTCCTTAAATTCCTCCCTTTTCAACAGATAGTTGTCTCATTTTTATTTAATTACCCTGTGTTTTTATTGCAGTTATTCTTGGTGCATGATCTGAAATAGTTATTGGGTGCGTATCAAGATCTTCAATTAGCTGCACATGTTCCCATGAAATATAAATTGCTGATTCAACCAATGAGCTTGTGTTATTTTAAACATTTAAAATTTTGTAAACCAATGAATTGTTATAATTGACTATTTAATGGTCCTATTTTATACCATTCATTATTCTGATGAAGTTTCCAGAGGGGAAACGAAAGTGCTGAATCTTTATCATTAAACCTTTTTGGAAGATTTGTTTAGCGTGGTTTTGTGACTGGGTATATCCTTTATTGATTTCTAGTGCTGTCGTGCTGTGTGTTGGAATACTGAAATATAAATTATGTCTAGCCTTGCCTAGTTTTTATATTTTGAGGAATAATATCTAAATTCACTCTGAACTCTTGTTACTGAATTCACATCTTCCATGCCAAATATTTTCATAAATTTCTTCACAAATCTACCCTCCTTTGCTATATTTCCCTTCTGGGTCCCCCAATACACATCTCCACTGCTGCAAATTAAATTCCTGTCCCCACTATAAGTAATATTCCTTGCTGAAAACTGATTATTTCTCACAGAATTTTCTTAAGCTACATTAAAGCAGTTTTAGGTGGACTATAAATACATGCCAGTGTAATCCTCTTCCCTTACCAGTAGCCCCTTATCACTATAAATATGCCATTATTATCCTCTTCTATCACTATTGGAGCTTCTCTTGCAATTAATATAAGTACTTCTCTTTAACTTTGTCCCAGATGTTCTGCTGAATAACCATCCTGAAAACCTTTCTTTATCAAATTCACATGTTCAGTTCTTTCCAAGTGTGTCTCCTTTAGCATAACTATTTGTACTCTTTTTTAATATAGTTCACTGTTATTTCTTTTTTGTATTTATCTTTGAGACCATTGACATTTTAAAAAATTACAGAAACATTATTGCATTAAAAAGTTATTATATCCACCTTTTACGTGTAACGCCTTTTTTGCTAAATGTCTAGTTCCAGCTTTTGTGTTACATGTATACATATCCATTTGAGCCTGTGCCACAACTTACAAAACATTTTGTTTTATTGAAAGCCATCAAACAGAAAAAAAATGAACAAACCCTGAATACCCCCTAAAACCAATTAATTTAGTACTAATACACAAAACTATATACGTCTTTAAATATTGAAGTTTTACTCTCCTAATTGGAACAAATGTCCCAAACTGACAGCCACACTCATAGACCTGAGTTAACCTAAAAGAAGGGTTATCCATGCTAAGACACATGGTGCAGCCTGTACTTCTACTTAGTGCTAACTGTTTTGTCTTATCTTTATAGCTCTCCCAGCTGGGAAATCCCCTGAATGCTTTCAGATAATGGTATCTAGTTTCTCCTTTCTTTTTTCCCCCAGCTAATCACTGTCCAGCACACTGTAACCAATTCTCTTTATCAGATTGTCTCCATGGAGACATGAGAACCAGACAGCCAGTTTTTCATTATCAGATTGTTTCCATGGAAGCATGAGTGCCAGATACAGAATTGCTACTAAGCATATATTCATTTGCCTCATAATATTCAATGTTCTTTTTTCATTTCCTTGCTTTCTTTATTACTAAATCAATCTAAGATCCTTAATCCATTCATTCCTCCATGAAAGAATGAGAAAAACACATTAATTTTTCTTTTTCTATGCTCTTTTAACCAGGCTTTTTTTTTACATTACATACCTATATTTCTTAAAACTGAATGAGAAGAAAAAGAGAAGTGAGATAGAAAAGAAAAAAGCAGCAGCTATTTATAAATGCCATTACACTTAAAAATAACTGAGAAAAGTTTACTTTATACCATGCAAAGAAAACCATACACCACAAAAATAGTATTATTAAGAAAAAAAGTTCTCTTTACTTGCAGTTAACTTTCTTCCCCCTCCCCAGACTGTTTTTCTGAACATTAATGACATAAAGTAGGGCATATACTTTAGAGTCCCCCACAAATCCAACAAATTCTGAAAAAGTCCAATATTTCCAGATCTTCTTGTTCTGTTATATTTCACAAATATAATTATTGCATTGTAAACACACATTACGTGACTAGTTTTATTACTGTTCATCTCCATCTCCAAAATATTGTCTCTGCTTCATTTCCAATGTACTGTCAATTCTTCTAGTTAATTCTCATGCTCTCCAATATTTTATGTTGAAACATGGCTAGCTACAAGGCACCATATTTAAAATCCTATCCTCCCAGCAAGGAACAGGCTAGCTACAAGGCACCATATTTAAAATCCTATCCTCCCAGCAAGGAACAGGCTAGCTACAAGGCACCATATTTAAAATCCTATCCTCCCAGCAAGGAACAGGCTAGCTACAAGGCACCATATTTAAAACCCTATCCTCCCAGCAAGGAACAAACAGTCCCCAGCTAAAGTGTGCACACCAGCAAACCAACTAGGAAACATTGTCTGCTTAAAGGACTCACTGAGAGTAATACATTAAGCAAATGGAGAATGAGAAGATGAAACTTTTTGCTATAGAATGACATTTATTAGCATCTCTTAGCCTTAATACTCTGTGTTGGTTCCAGTTGTTTAAATACACAAGAACAATTTTGCCTCAGAGGTGCCAGGTAACATATAACAGAGTATCTACGCCAGAACAGGAAATGACGAGAATTCATGCATTTCCTGTCTATACTTAAATGGTTTGGCGGTTGATACTTCGTATTTGTATTTGTTCTGAGGAAGCTGCTGGCTTTTTCAGCGGCGAAAACGCATTTTTACTGAAAATAAATTAGCGTAACACCAGCGTTCATCATTTATTTGTGGATTCGTGGTGTGGCTTGGTTTTGCACCCGCACTTCATTTTGTTTTTCATGTTGAAACAGTGGAAAATGTTTCACAAATACTTTCTCTCTGTGGTCTTTATTACCAGAAGAACAAGAAGCATAATCTACTTTTGTTTCACAGCTTACATTTTGTTGGACAAACTTTTGTATTTCCCCCTTAGCATGTACTTCATCAAAAAATGATTTTGCCCCTCCAGAGAAGAATACCTTGAAGATAACTACATTCAGCAGCTTGAATCTCATACATGTGTTTCAACATTCCCTGAATAATGGAAACAAATTTTTCTGCCTGGTGTACAATGAGTAATTATTCTCCACAAACATGCTGCTGTCTCCGACTTTTAGAGTGTTGTCCTGCCACAGTTTTTATCCGAACCAACTCTATCTGCTGGTAGGATTGCATCTTTACTACTAAAGATCTAGGTTGCTTTCTCGTAGCCAGGTTTGGAGCATGCACACAATGGGGCCCTTTCTACTAAGAACTCCTGCTGTGGAATGCCAGTCCGGTTGCTTAATTGTGCTTTCATAAAATTAATGCAGTCTGTTCTTTCCAGCTTCACTGGTATAACTGAAAATCTCAGGTTTTCCTTACTTGCTCTGTCCTCTAATTTTGTTATTTTTGAAACATCTATTCCTGAGCAATCTCATAGTCAGCCAGCCTTTTCTTCATTTCAAACTGTGATTTTTGCAGTTTTATCAGCTCATCTGAAAATCTGTTTAAAGCTTTTTCCATTTTTCCAGCCTTTTGTTGATTGCATTGATACACTCCATCAATCTTTCATTTATTTTAACCAGGTCTGTGTGCAGTTGTCTTATATTTTTCTGTAGGTTACTGGAAGTCATGTCTGGAGGCTGTATTGCTTTTAACTGAACAGCTGCAGAACTTTTCCTGGTTAGTGTTTCTTCCTCACTTTTTTGTAGCTGATTTTTTTCCAGGTGCTCTGTATTTCTTTTTTCCTGGCATCCAGGCAGTATACCTACTAGCTAGTTACTGCAATTTCCTCATACAAACAAAAGTCTACTGGCTTTCTCTGTTGAGTTTCTGTTTTCACACTGGGAGTGCTAGAGTTATGCTGTTACTCAATGTGCAGCCAGCTTGGAAGTCTCATGCATGTGAGCTTGATGCTGACCTGGTGCTATGATATGACCTATGTGATGCAGGTGATTCTACAGACAGTCTACAGTGCAGCATGACTGAGACCTTGAATGAGCAGTTCTGCTACATGTAGATGAATGCTGCTGAGGCCTGCATGACCTCTCCTGTATTATGTCCCCCTACTATTTCCAGTACTTTCCTAAGAAGCAGATAGAGTGTGATTTGATATGTCCCCCCATCCAGACGGTACCTCATCCTTGTCCCATCCACCACTGACTGCTATTGGAGTCTGGTAGGTCCTGACTAGTGTACATTATGGATGCAGAGATGGCTGCTTTGTGTGCTACTGTACTGTACAAGTGTGTGACCATCTATTCTCTGCCATTTCCATGCGGTGCTGGAAATCCTCATATACACCCTGCAGTACTCTAACCATCTCTAGTTATCTCTTTGTAGCAGTGGATTGATTCTGAACAATGTCATAGCACATTTAAGCTTGGGATGCCAATGCTTTTCATGTTTTTGGAGATAGCTGTGACATGTGTCTGTACATGGCATCTTTTGCACATATGGTACAATGAATACTGCTACCTCTGAGATTGTACCATCTTCCAGATGGTGTTTCTGTGATTGAGGATTCATTAGTGTTGAGGTACATGGGTGGTATCCTTGTACAGCCTATAATGTAATGTCCGTATACTTGACTTTACGATCCTGAGTCACTCTCTGCAGTACCTACTTTGGAGGTGGAGTGAGATCACACTGGGGAAGGTGGTAGGGACCCATCAAAACCGGTTTGTGTGTTAAGTCACCAAATTCTATTAAAGTGGATTTTTGCACATGTAGAGTGATTTTTTTTTTTTGCCTTGGAGCTGGAATTGATTTGGGTGTGTGATCCTACCATTAAATTTGGTGAATGTGTGACACTCTCCCCGGGGTGTCTCATAAATATAATTATGTTATTATCATTGACATCTAATTGTCTGAAAAAAAACATTTTTCTGTGGACATCTTTCAGCTGTGCTGGCAAAGTGGAATTACTTATTTCTGCTGCTGACCATGTGAAGAATTAATTGATTACATTATTACTGAGACAAAGGTAGCCACTGTTGACTGCTGTGTAATGAGGTGTGGAGAACACTTACCATGCACAGTGAGTTCACTTTTATGATTGTCAGAAATGTAGGTTTCACCGGTTGATAGTAAATATCATGTTATATATAAGCTGTTAACCTCTGAACTCATTTTTATTATGTAACTATGTCATGGTGGATTCACTAACCTTCCTGACTGGATGTCTATGGATACAGCTGAGGGGGCAATTCCCAGTATCCACACCCTCTCTAATTTTGCCCATGCCATCCACATTGGTGTTGCAGTCATCTCCCCTTATGGAGAAGAGATAGTCTTCATTGGGTGTTAAGAGGATAAGTGTAGGATGCCCCCACCAGTACTGCTATGGGTAAATGCATTCTGCCTTGCCTTTCACTGGCATGTCCTATCATATCATTGGGTCCTTCCCCAAGTAGCATTTATATCAGTAACCACTTGGTTGCACACCTTTGCTCTGTCAGCTTGTTTTGGCTCCCTTTTCCAAAAAGCCACTTGCCATATGTACTGAGGGCTCCATGAGGATGTGGTGGTCCTCAGGGCTGAAATTGTCATTTCTCCGTCTTGATCCCTGCTGCTTCATAATGCATTAACCTTCAGAAAACATACATGAGTAAACCTTGTGAAGCTTGATTTAAAAATAAAAAAATAATAAAACCCACTCATCACTCCTGCAGTAAAGGATATGAAAGCATGCCCACATTCCTTCTACCTCTGTCCCTTTCCAAACAATGCCTGCAGCACCAGAACAAGAAATCCTTATATTCTATATTCCAAGCAGAATCATGCCATTAGTAAGAAAAGGACTAAGTAAAGCAAAAGCTAAGTTCATTGAGTTTTCTTGACAACAATTACAGTCACATTAGTAAAGTGACACAGACTTTAAAACTAATGATGTCCTTTTAACCTGTTGCACTACTACCCTGCTCATCATTATCAATGAATGAGAGTAGTATTACAAACATTTATCATTTAGTCTATCATCATATCTTCATGGAAATAGAGCTGCACAGAATAAAAACTTTCAGTGATCTTTCTCCATACATTTTCAGTATATATTACATGGCCATGGATGCTCAGCTTTAATAAATGACAATTCAAATTCCCATCTTTTGTCATTATCACTTCTGTCTTTGCTATCAGCATGCATCACTTGCATGTAACACTGACTTCAATGTAAAAAATCACAACAGTAAATTACCCATTACACTGAATTTTTATACCTTACCAATAGTTAATAAGTTTAAAGGGGTTTTTAGCTTACTTTTAAAAGTTTGTGCTTTCCCACAGCAGTTGCCACTACATTCAGCTGATCTCAACTAATTATGGTGGGTCTACAGTTATTGATGGAAATTCAGGATCATTTATACTTTTATATATACACAACCAAAAATAAAAGATAAAAGGGAATCCAAATAGTACGACCAGATGAAAGATCCAACACTGTTTATTAGTCTCTCTAGCGCCTCGGCTCACGCCTTCAAGGAGAATGACTACAAAGAACATTTCATGAGTATTTATATCATCTAAGAACAATAATTAAACAATCAATTAAACAATCAAACAATTAATCAGAAATTCATTAATTCATAAAAACACTCTCCAATTACATTCCACGTTTATACCACTAGGTGTCATTGTACCATATTTTAATATAAAAACAGTCTCTTTATATAAAAGTTTTTGCTTAACCAAATCACTATTATTATCTATTCTAATATGTTCTAAAACTGTTGCTAACAAACCATCTGGCTGACTGTTATGATAATCTTTAAAGTGCTTGTAATTTTGATAATGAGAACAATAATGTGATATTAATGACGTCCTCTGATGATTCTGATGACAGCTTTTACTCTTGTTCATCTGATAATTTGGATATAATTAATTATACTGCATATAGTAGATTGGATACATCCAAAGTGAAAACTAAAAGTGATTTTCTTCCTCCATTTACACATGAGGGCATAAAAAAACTTCGCAGCAATGATTGATTTTGCTGCAGAAGAAATATATAATGCTTTTGAAGCTAATAAATATAAAATTAAATACAATCTAACTAAACTAGAATGGCAGGCTTTGCAAACTTTAACTAATAATCATGAATTAGCAATAAAGCCAGCAGATAAAGGAAATAAAGTGGTACTTATGCATTATACTCAGTATGCGGAAATGTGTTTAGAACATCTCAATGACATTAACACTTATAGAAAATGTGATGTTAAAATATATAATAAGGCATTAAAACAGTTTTATGATTTATTGCATAAAGGGCTTAGGCTAGGATATTTTACAAAGGATGATGTAATGAAGAAGTTTAAGACAAGTAATTGTGAGATAGCCTTATTTTATTGCCTACCAAAAGTACATAAAAATGCTATTTTTCCTCCGGGACATCCTATTGTATCGGCATGTAACTACTTTTTACATAATATGGGTATTTTTTTACACAGTTACCTGTATCCTTATGTTGTTAAGCAAACATCATATATTAGAGATAATGCAAATAGTAAAAGTAAGGCAGGCAAACCAAATACTGACGCTAGAAGTAGTAAGCAGTCCAACATATATTCAGTGTAATGTACACACCAAGCACGAGCTCCAGTAGTAAAAACGAAAAAACTTTTATTCACAACAATAGATAACTGCAGGCAAGCACTTTCACCGATATGGCTTCTTCAGACCTATCAGTTAATTGTTAAACACTCCATTTATATACATAACTTAGGCGGGAAAAACATTCAATCATTTAAAATTTCTTAAAGGTAAACAATATATCTAAATGATTCTATGTATTCATATATAAAACTATCCGCTTATACAATATCCGTGATGATAAAAATATATAAAAAACTTTTAGAATATATTAAATAATACAATATAATTATATAAACTGATCGACTATCTTCTACTATTGCCAAGATTTCAAAATGTTCACTGGACCTATAACATTCATAGCAGGTTGTCATTGCATGAATAAAAACATGTAAATACTTTATGTAAACATTAAGGAATGACAATGTATATGTTAATAAAATTATCTACGCAGTTTCCTACAATTATATAAACTGATAGACTATCTTCTACTATTGCCAAGATTTCAAAATGTTCACTAGACATATGACATTCATAGCAGGTTGTCATTGCATGAATAAAAACATGTAAATACTTTTTGTAAACATTAAGTAATGACAATGTATATATTAATAAAATTATCTACGCAGTTTCCTAGATTTTAAAAATGGTTTCACAGAAACCATAGCATTCAAACCAGGTGGGGTGTCAGACTTAAATCTAATAATCCAGTTAGCTTCCCTTGTTTCAGTAAATGTCCTGATGTCGCCCCCTCTTGGTCCTGGTGTGATCTGTTCTACTATTAAAAACTGAAAAGTGTGTTCTTGCCCTCTCTCCATTACATGTCTCGCTAGTAGAAGATAGTAGAAGATAGTCGATTAAGAGCATTAAGAAAAATATTAGGTGATAATCCTCAGTCTTTTTATATTATTGAACTAATTGAATTTTGTCTCAAACATAACTATTTTTATTTTGATGGTCAATTATTTCATCAATTGAAGGGCACAGCTATGGGGGCAAGTTTTGCCCCTATGTATGCAAATGTGCTAATGAATTGTTTTGAATTAGAATTTTTGTATCAGTTAGAATTTTTTAAAAAATATGTAGTGAGTTACCATCGATACATTGATGACTTGATTTTTATATGCAAGGGAGGTATAGATGACATAGAAGATTTTAAAAATGAGTTACAAAAAAATCAGTTTGGTTTAGAGTTTGATGGTTTTCAATTGGGCAATAGAGTAAATGTCCTGGATTTAACTTTGGAAGGCAGGGACAATGGTAAAATAGCCACTAAAATTTATAGAAAGTTTGAAAATAATTTACATTTTCTAGATGGACAAAGTCATCATCCCTTTCATCTCATAAAATCTTTGCCATATGGGGAATTCATTAGAATTATTAGATTGTGCAATAATAGTTATGAGTTAGAAATAGAGCTAAAGAAGACCATAGAGCTATTTATTAGAATAGGTTATAATAAAAAAGAAGTAGAATTATCTTTGCAAAGAGCAAGAAGTGAAAAATCATATATAAATAAAAAAAGCAAGGTGAAAGAAGAAAAAAATAACCAAATGTTTATGGTTTTGATGTATGATTTAATAACAGAAGAAGTTAAAAAGGCAGTACAGAGGTACTGGCCTTTTTTATTTAAATATAAAGATTTATTAGAAATAATTCCACGAAATATTACATTTTCTTATAAGAGAGGCAGAAACCTTAAAGATATGCTGGTACATGCCAGATACTCTAGACCTAATGATAATTTAAAATTAGAGATAGGACTAATGGGTACACATCAGTGTGGCAAGTGTATTTCTTGCCAATATATAAGTAGAACATTTGAACATATAAATGGCAGAAATTTTAGACCTTGTGGCAAATTTTCTTGTAATACAGAAGTTGTGGTATATGCACTAAAATGTCCCTGCGGACTGTTTTATATAGGAGAAAGTAAAAGAGCATTCAAAGTTAGACTTCAGGAACACATAAGGGATATAAAGAATAAGAAAGTAGAAAGTCCCTTAGCTATGCACTTTAAAGATTATCATAACAGTCAACCAGATGGTTTGTTAGCAACAGTTTTAGAACATATTAGAATAGATAATAATAGTGATTTGGTTAAGCAAAAACTTTTATATAAAGAGACTGTTTTTATATTAAAATATGGTACAATGACACCTAGTGGTATAAACGTGGAATGTAATTGGAGAGTGTTTTTATGAATTAATGAATTTCTGATTAATTGTTTGATTGTTTAATTGATTGTTTAATTATTGTTCTTAGATGATATAAATACTCATGAAATGTTTTTTGTAGTCATTCTCCTTGAAGGCGTGAGCCGAGGCGCTAGAGAGACTAATAAACAGTGTTGGATCTATCATTTATACTTTTTGTTGTGCAAATAAAGGTCAGCTACACTAAACTCTGTGAATCACACTAATATTGGATGAATATAAAGGTGTTTTTAATAAAGTGTTTTTTGAGGTTGACAATAAATGTACAATTTCTAAAAAACAAAAAACAAAAAAAAAACAGCTAAATTAGTAAGAGACAAGAAGAACTATAAATTGTGTACCCCTTACCTAGGTTTAATGGTTCAATGGTAAGCAGTGCCATTTTTTGATAATGTTTCAAAAGGGCATCCAGAATATGGAGTGAACAATGACAACAACTCCAACAGAAATGAAAGGCTGGAGGACATATATATAGGTTTGGGAGACGCTTTAGAGTTTCTCCCTCTACGATGATTGGATTGATTAATTAATAGACCACAAGCATACAAAGAAACCTCCCATGATCCCCAACAAAGGAGGAAGGGGCAGAGGAAGAAGCAGAAGAAGATAAAAGTTAATATTCCAAATGTTAATGTTTCTAAGTCTGCTAATCCTTTAACACCATTTACCCAGGATGGTCTTACTTAGGAACATGATCATTTTAAAGTGTTCAGCTTAGCAATTTAGCATTAAATACTACCCATTTTTCTCTTTTAAAAAGGGGGCTTTCATTTGTCCTATTCACAACTTTTAATCTTGTTCAGACCTTAGCTGATTTTAAGCTTGTTTTAAGGAAATTAAATTATAAGATTATATTTGATTCTGATAAAAGTTTTTCTGATTATAATTTTAAAAAGAAAAGAAAAGCATTATAAATCCTTATTTACATATTATTCTGCAGCAGTGTGAAAGCTTTATTGAATATGAATTCAAATCATTACCTCAAAAAACTAAGAAAATAAAATACAATTTAGCAAAGAATGAATATATGTTGCTAAATTAACTTACTAATAATCCAGATATATGCATTATGAGACCTGCCAAAGGGGGAAGAATTGTCATTATGGACAATGTAGACTACATAGGTAGGATGTTAAATACACTGCATGGAGTGGTTTCCATTAAGGAAGTATAGATTTCTTATCAATGTATTGATTTTATATTGAATGATTTATTGATGCAAAGAGTTATTGATACTCATATTTTTTGAGTTTTTAAACAATAAGCATCCAAGAATCCCACTGCTTTTCAGATTGCTAAGGTCCACAAAGATTTAGTAGATCCCCCTTAGGTTGATTGTAATGGCTAATGGGTCAAAAGCTTAACCAGTAGCAGTTTTCATTGATAGAAAGTTAAGATGTTTTTATGATATGAAAATACATGTTTTACTTGATTCATGGGATTTTTAATGTAGATTCAATGACTTAAACTTTAGGTAGGACGTTATAATTGTCACTACCGAAGTAAAGGATTTTTTTATGGTTATTCCCCACGAACAAGGTATAAACTGGTTTGAAGACAAACTAATGCGTTTTGATTTTTTTATCATCCACAAATATATGTCTTCATAGTGAATTGATGGAATTGGTTTTAAAGCATAATTATATATGTTATGAGGGTGACATTTTCAAAGAGAATAGTGGAGTTGCTATGGTTGCATCTTATGCCCCTATTTTTGTGAATCTGGTATTATCTGCTTGGGAATTTAATTTTATCAATTCTCCATTTTACCAGCATTGCAATTTATATACCATGTTTTCAGACGATATTTATGTTTTATGGGATGGCAATAAAGATCACCTATTTAATTTTATCAATTATTTGGAAAACACTACATCATTTTTAAGTTTACTTATGAAATTCATGAAAATGAACTCCATTATTTAGATGTATCTATTATTAAGGATTTTGAAAATATGCAATATATCTCAAAAAATGTATCACAAACCCACTTACTGTAATTCATTTTTGCATGTTGACAGTGAATATCCATATTTCCAAAAAATAAATATTATAAGGGGACAGTTGGTTAGAGCAGCCTGGATGACTTCCCTGTTTAATGATTTTATTCAGAAATGTGATAATATTAAAGCTATGTTTCTACAGAGAGACTATCATGAACCTGTAAATAATTAAAAATGAAGCTATAACTGGATGGGGTTCAAAGTTTGTCACCATCATTAATGACATAAATGTTCAGAATTCTTTAATAAGGACAGACTCTTCTATGAAGCCAGTTTCTAAGGATAAAAACAAATTTGAACAGGCTTTATGTTTAGAATTTAATCAAGAATCTAACACTATCATAAAGATAATTCAGAAATATTGATATATGTTTCAGCAACTACCCTTAGTCCCTAAGGTATTCACAAGAGTGCCTAAGATGGTGTATAAAAAGGTAGAAGTCAAACATTTTTATGAAACAAGGAAAGAAAATGAGAATAACATTCCCCAAGGGAAATTGGGAATGTTTAAATGTGTGGCATGTAAACAATGCCCTTATATATGTAATCGGGCTAGTACTGAGGTAGTGTCTAAAAATAGGACTATAAGGACCAATAAGTATTTTAAATGTTAATAGTAGTGTTGTAATATATATATATATATATATATATATATATATATATATATATATATATATATATATATATATCAGCAAAGCAGACCCAACAGGAAGATACAGCCAGTACTCCACTCCAAACGACTCAAAGCCAGTAAAACTCCAAAATCGAGCACGATATATTCAAGAAGAATTTTATTGACGTTAGCGCTTTCACAGGTACCCCTGCTTCATCAGACGTTACAAATAAATCATCTCCATGCAGCATTATATACCAAATTTTGAAATACATAATTTCCTGTTCTACCTCACTTCCTATTAAAATAAGACAAACTCTGCCTTAAAGTGATACTAATCCTATAAACATCAGCCACACACATAAAACTAAATTAAACAACTAGACGTCTTTCAAAACTAATATCTGACAAACATAATAAAATCCTTCATCAAACATACAATATATATATAAAATCAGTCACCTGACAGGTAGAAAATAAAAAATTATGAAAATAAAAAGTAAAACATCTACTAGCAGTCATCATGTTGTAGTCATGCTATGCTTCATATCATGACAAGGATCTGATATCTAAAAATTTTTATACAAAACACGTGAAACAGTGCCTACTCTAAAATCTAATCACAGATATCCTGAACTAAGGTGCATATATGTTAAACATAAAAATACAATAGCTAAGATAACGTAGTAACAATTATATCATCTCAACCTGTCATAATAGAATAGTGCCTTCAACACATTGGCCATTAAGGTCCACATAGGACCTAGCGTTTAATAGATCTCTTTTTTAACCATGGTCTCAAAGGAACACTTTCATTCAGCCCTCGTTCACAATGGGCTGCAAGGCGCAAAATCCATTCAATCTCTGATAACTCAGTTTGATTTACTAGATCCCCCCCCCCCTTGAACTCACTTTCTGTACATGTAATACTTGAAACATAAAAGTGTGCTGGGCAAATTGTAACATGTGCTTAGAGATTGCGCTACAGGTGTCCAATCTATTATAACAATAAAAGTGATCCCGAATACGTTCTCTCAAGGAACGATTGGTCTTACCTACGTAAAACCTGAAACATCTTTGACAGGTAGCGACATACACAAGATTCCTTGTGTTACAATCTGCCTGACATCTGATCTGCCAAAGCTTACCATCATTGGAATTCCTAAAAAATCTGGACGTGTCCACATAGGGACACTGGGGGCATGATCCACACCTTCTGGTACCTAGGTCAACTACTGTACACTCCGACATATTCAAAGAAGATAGATTAGGAAAGCACAATTCTTGTTTTAAACTTTTAGAGTTGTTGAAGACATATCTCGGACAGTTTCCCACTATCCTACATGTATCCTTGTTGGTGGTCAGAATGTTCCAATTGTTCATTATCACATTCTGAACCATTCCCAAATTTTTAACATAAGGTAAAAGTATCTGTTGTTGTGTGTTAGCTGTACCACATACCTTCCTGCTATATGAAAGTTTGTGATCTGAATAATATGGCTTGCCCTTACTATTCCTTAATCTAACAACATCATTGCATACTGTCTCAACCACTGTAGGATCATAACCCCTGCTATATACATCATGTCTCAGTTTATTTAATTCCTGATGGAAAGAAGCATCACTTTAAGGCAGAGTTTGTCTTATTTTAATAGGAAGTGAGGTAGAACAGGAAATGATGTATTTCAAAATTTGGTATATAATGCTGCATGGAGATGATTTATTTGTAACGTCTGATGAAGCAGGGGTACCTGTGAAAGCGCTAACATCAATAAAATTCTTCTTGAATATATCATGCTCGATTTTGGAGTTTTACTGGCTTTGAGTCGTTTGGAGTGGAGTACTGGCTGTATCTTCCTGTTGGGTCTGCTTTGCTGATATATCAAGTCGGGAATTTGTTTGTTGTTTTTCTCATATATATATATATATATATATATATATATATATATATATATATATATATATATATATACATATATGTGGCTTTGTGTGATGAATGCAATTCTTTTTATATAGGAAAAATTAAAAGAACTTTAAGGAAGCGATTTATGAACACTCATATAATATTAGTAAAAACAATGATAAAAATGCCGTAGCAAACCATTTACAGAATTGTTCAAAAGGGAATTTTAAGTTTTTTGTACTGGAGCACATAAAAAGAGATCCAAGAGGGGCTCAGTGGGTGGATAAAACTGAATATAGAAAATTAATGTGGCAGTTGGCACTGGAATCAATTAAGGAACCAGGGTTAAATGAAATAATCTCTATAACACCAGCTTTAATACTAAGGTCCACAAATCTATAAACACTAGTTGTTAACAGCGCATAAAATATATTTGCATTTTAATCTAACTGTTAATTTTTTATATACTATTTACAAGTGTATGATTTTGTAGTTCATACAAATTTATAATGTTTTATGCATCATATATTTTTGTTGTATGTTCCTTTAAGAACAATGACTGATTAATTAGATTTAATTAAGGTAATGAGGGCATATATATACTTGTCGCATGAGTTCTAATGTTTAGTTTTGAAGAAGTCCTTGATTAGATTAGGACAAAAGCGCTTAACTATTAATAATAAATAGCTGATAATACACTATTTTCAATAAAAGAGTATATTATCATCTATTTATGTGGCTATTCGACTTCCAGGACCAATTTTACATTGTGGTTCATGACTGTGGATTTACCAGCACTTTTCTCTGTGGTAGCTTCTTGTTGTTCATTTGTTTGTGGTTTGGACTGTTTGAGTTCTGCCATTCCTACATCTTTGATTCATTTTTTTATTAGTCAATCAATCTAATATGCATCGGTGCATCTGGTCAGGTAGATATAGAAAAATAGATTTTGAGTTCATAGGTTCAAAGGCAGATACTAGGCTATAGGCGCAAGGGCCTACGTAAGCCTAGCCAACAAGGTTCCCTGGCTTATGCCACCCAAGAAAGTTATTTTCCTGTGTCAATGTCGAGCAGAGACACAGAAGTGATCCCCAGGGTGTATTTCCTATTTCCCATCCACTCATCAAGATTTTTCTTGACGAGTGCTATTGAAGAACTTTGCTTGACATAGATGGATAGCCTGTTCCAGAGTATGGGAAGTCTCTGGGACAGGAATCTATCCCTCCAGCATGTCCTGTTTATTGTGTTGACAAGGTTTAGGTCCCTGGAGCGTGTAGCTCGGAGGGATTGGGATTTCTTTAGGTATAGCATGTCCAACAGGTCTGGGTTTGACATAGCTTTATATGTTAGGCAGAGATCACCTTGGAGTAGGCGATATGCTACGGAGTAAAGCTGGAGTTTTTTTAGACGATCAGTGTAGGGCATTTGTTTGAGGCCAGTAATCCTGTTTGTGAGGTACTTCTGTGGCCTTTCTAGCTGCTGCAGATGTCTTGTGAGGTACATTCCAAAAGGGGCATTGTACTCTATAATGGGTCTAATGAGTGTCGAGTAGAGGGGAACAATGACCTCTTTTTTTCTGGATGAGAACCCTTTTATGATGAGGTGTGCCATGTAGAAGGACTTCCTGACTACTTTGGTGATGTGACTATCAAGGGAGAGACTACTGTCCACCTGGGTCCCAAGGTCTCTTATCACACATTTGGTGTTAAGTAGATTGCTGCCTATGTGGTTGTTCATGGGTACAGAGTTTTTACCAAAGGGGATGACACTGCACTTTTTGGCACTGGGCTTGAAGCCATGGCTCTGAGACCAGGCATCTGTCTCAGCGAGGCCCTTCTGTAGGATGTCCACATCATCTGGGGACTTGACTATGGCTCCTAATTTGCAGTCATCTGCAAACTTCATTAGCCAGAGGCCTTCTGTGTTAGCCTGTACTTCAGAGATGTAGATACCAAACAGGAGAGGTTCCAGGACTGAACCCTGTGGTACTCCACTTGTCACTGGTTTGAGGTCAGATTTGGAGTCTGCAACTTTTACAGTGTGGGTTCTGTCAGTGAGCCAGTTGGCAACCCATCTTGTGACATAGGGATTTATACCTAGTTTAATGAGTTTAGATA
Organism: Protopterus annectens; assembly: GCF_019279795.1. NCBI lineage: Eukaryota > Metazoa > Chordata > Ceratodontiformes > Protopteridae > Protopterus > Protopterus annectens. The sequence goes on along the minus strand of NC_056745.1, from coordinate 948,681,888 downwards.
TAATTCCAGAATGGGGGATGGTATGGAAAGCCTTGGCGAGGTCAAGATAGGCTGTGTGAACCACCTTACCCTCATCTATGGCTTTGGTGACTGCCTCAAAGAAGTCGATCAGGTTCAGGAGACACGATCTGCCTTTCACAAACCTGAAGTGGGTGGGATCCAGAGTTTGGAGGTTACCAATGTCTTTGTTTATGAGTTCCATGATGATACGTTCCATGGCCTTGCAGACCAGGCTCATCAGGCTAATAGGGCGATAGTTCCTGGGATCAGTGGTGGCTCCCCCTTTGTGGAGTGGGATAACTGTTGCTGTGTGCCATTCAGTGGGCACAAAGCCTGATGTGAGGCTATTATTGAACATGGTGATTAGGTGGGGAGCCAGTTCGTTCCGAAGTTCATGTAAAACACAGCCTGGGATGTTGTCCGGTCCCATGGATGCTGTGTTTTTGGCTTTAGAGAGTGCAGCTTTTACTTGTGTAGTTGTGATTACAGGGACTCTGCATTCTTCCTGTATAGAGATGGGCCCTTTAGGGGGTGAGGGGGGGGGGGGGGTAAAGTTAGCAGTGAACCTATCTGCCAGGATGTTGGCAATATCAGTTGGGTCAGTAATTTTCGTGCCGCTGTGCTGTAACTCAGAGCAGATCTGGGTGTTGCCATCATGATTCTTGACATAGCAATAGAATGCTTTGTGGTTGTCCTTAGAATTAGTGGTGATTTTGTTTTCATAGCTAGCTTTGGAGGATCTTATAAGGGATCTCAGCTTCTTACTGAGGCCGACCAGGGAGCTCCTCCACTCATGGGATTTTACTCTCTTTTGCAACAATTTCTTCCTTCTGTTGTACAGTTTGTTTGTGGCAGGGGTCCACCAGATTGGCTTCCTTTTTTTGGAGGATAGTGTCTTGGTTCTGTTTGGGATAGCACAATCCATGCACTTGTGCAAGTGCTTTTAGAGTGCATTTGTGTAGGATTCAGCAGTTGTAACTATATTGTCCATCTGCATGGGTGTCATGAAGTTCACCACTTCTGTCTTAAGGAGCATGAAATTGGCTTTGGAGAAATTTTTTACCATGGCTTCCTTAATGGGGGTGGGGACAGGATGTGGATATCAAGGGTGATTAGCTTATGGTTGGATTGGACCAACGAGGAGTTGACTTCAGATGTGGAACACCGGTCACTCATGTTGGTAATGACTAGGTCTAGGATATTGTTGCCCCTGGTGGGGGTGTAGATAAGTTGATCCAAGGTATTGGAGTTTATGAATTCCAGAAAGTGTTGAGCTAAGGAGTTGGTACAAGAGTAGTTTTCCCAGTTAATTGTGGGGTAGTTGAAGTTGCCCATTATTAGGGTGTTTGGTTGAACTTTAATATTTTCTAGTACATCAAGAAAAGAGGAGTGGGAATCCTGGGGCATGGTGGGGGATCTGTAGCAAGCTACAATTTGGATTGCAGTTTTGCCCAGAGTTAGTTGCACTTGGATAACCTTGGATGCATTATGCTGAGCAACTAGCCTGGTGGTGTGGATATCCTTAATGAATATGGACTCACCTCCGCTTTTGGTGTTTCGGTCCAGGTTACATGGCCGAAAAGTGTGGTATGAGTTATAGCCTGGTAGTGCAGGGGTGCTCTCCGGAGCCTTGAATCAGGTCTCAGTCACTGCACAGATATCAATGTTCTCCATTTTAAGGAGTGCCTTGAGTGAGTGCATTTTGAGATTTAGACTTCTAGCATTGAGTAGCATTACCCTCAGATTTTGTTTGCTTGTACCTGTTACAGTGGTGAATTTGTCATTTGAACCTCGCCTAAAAAAAGGCACTATAAGGGTGGCAAGAGCCTTAGCCAGTATCCAGAATCCCAGGGGCGACAGGTGCAGGCCATCTCTGGCAAAGCAAAGTAGTCTGTCGACCATGTCATCCCAAGCAGACAGATACTGGATCCCCTTAGAATGACACCAGAAGCTTAGCCAATTGTTGAAGTCAATCATTTTGTACTTGTACTGCGGTATCATTCTGGGTGATGGCAGAATGCTACTCAGGGCTAGGGTCATACCTGCCTGGGCTACAAGATTGGAGAGCACTTCCGTGTCTCTTTTCATGTAGTCCAAGGAGGTACATCTCAGGTCATTCACACCAACATGGACAATGACAGAGTCATATTTGTACTTGTTGTGGAGTGACCTGAGTGTGTGGGTTATGTGGTGGATCCTGGCACCCGACAGGCAGCTGACAGTAACCTTCTCCTTGTTTAGCCTGGTGAGTGGGACATCAGTGTGCCTGACCATAGAGTCACCTATGACTAGTGTGTTGGGTACGTTGTTTTGCCTTATTGGCTGTGGTTGAGTGGCACACTGAGTCTGTGGGCTATGTATCATTTGGGTTGTGTTGGGGGATGGAGGTTGCTTGCATTTCTGCTTTGGAGATCTCTGTTGCTTAACCAGGGTGGTTGTAAATGAGCTGTCTTGAGATACAGTGGGTGCAGGAATGAGCACCAGTGCTTAGCATGTTCAAATGAAACTTACCTATCCCAAAGCATTTAAAAACTGAAATGGACAAAGTCAGCATTTAACTTTGAGCCTAATCTGTAGTCAACCTGCAGAATATGACACACCATACCACTTCCTAACCATCAATTACGTAGATTAAAGCAATGTAACACCAAATGCATGTTATAAATACAGTTCGCTTACAAAACAGCAATTATGAAAGCACTGCTTCAGAAATTATGCTTCCATAACTTAGTAATGCAAGATCATAATGAAAATTTTGAATTCAGGTGAAAACATTACTCTTCTTAGTCAAATACACATATAAATACATAACAAAGTGATGGATTAATCACTGATTTCCTTTATCATAAAGATAACCTCTTTACATATGGAATTAAAAAAAAGATCTCCATGTTACTGTTGTGATGCAGCTGGTAAACTAAACTTGACAGAAAAAAAAAAAATCACATCCCTAGATAAAACTCTTATATGGTTGCATATGTTCCATATGGTGATATCATATTTCAGAAGGTGTGGTTCCCAGCCTTTTATTCTCTGCCCAGTAGTTACATTCATCAGTTTGATTCTGAATCTTCTAAAGATGGCAGCACCTGTAAAGCATAAAGTTGAGCTCCAAGCTTCTCTGGTAAGGAAACTAAGATCATGATTTATGTCTTGCAGGAGTCATAGGTCCATAGGTTCATAGGTAGGTACTAGGCTATTGGCCCTAGGGCCTATATAAGCCTAGCCAAAAAGGTACCCTGGCTTTCACCACCCAGGAACATTATTTTCCTGTGCCCCTGTCGAGCAGAGCCCCAGAGGTGATCCTCGGGGTGAATTTCCTATTTCCTATCCAGTCATCAAGATTTTTCTTGAAGAGTGCTAATGAGGAGCTTTGTTTGATATAGATAGGTAGTTTGTTCCAGAGTTTGGGAAGTCTCTGGGACAGGAATATATCCCTCCAGCATGTTCTGTTTATTGTGGTGACAAGGTTTAGGTCCCTAGAGCATGTAGCTTGGATGGATTGGGATTTCTTTAAGTGGAGCATGTCCAACAGCTCTGGGTTTTACATAGCTTTGTATGTTAGGCAGAGATCGCCTTTGAGTAGGCAATATGCGATGGAGTAAAGCTGGAGTTTTTTGAGACAGTCTGCGTAGGGCATCTGTTTGAGGCTGGTAGTCCTCTTTGTGAGGTATTTCTGTGGCCTTTCCAGTTGTTGTAGATGTCTTGTGAGGTACATACCAAAAGGGGCGTTGTACTCTATAATGGGTCTAATGAGTGACGAGTAGAGGGGAACAATGATCTCTTTTTTCCTGGATGAGAAACCTTTTGCGATGAGGTGTGCCACGTAGATGGATTTCCTGACTACTGTGGTGATGTGATTATCAAAGAAGAGACTAGTTTTCACCTGTGGCTTAAGGTCTCTTATCACACTTTCAGTGTGAAGTAGACTACCACCTATGTGGTAGCTCATGGGTACAGAATTTTTACCAAAGGGGGTGGCAATTAACTTTTTGGCATTGAGATTGAGGCCATGGCTTTGACACCAAGCATCTGTCTCAGTGAGGCCCTTTTGTAGGATGTCCACATCATTAGGAGTTTCGATTATGGCTCCTAGTGTGCAGTCATCTGCAAACTTCATTAGCCAAAGACCTTCTGTGTTAGTCTGTACTTCAGAAAAGTAGATACCAAACAGGACAGGACCCAGGACTGAACCTTGTGGTACTCCACTTGTCACTGGTCTGAAGTCAGATTTGGAGTCTGCTACTTTCACAGTGTGGGTTCTGTCAGTGAGCCAGTTGGCAACCCATATTGTGACATAGGGATTTATTCCTAGTTTAGTGAGTTTATTTATAATTCCAGAGTGGGAGATGGTGTCAAAAGCCTTGGCAAGATCTAGATAGGCTATGTGAACCACCTTAACCTCGTCTACACCTTTGGTGACTTCTTCAAAGATGTCTGTCAAGTTTAGGAGACATGATCTGCCTTTTACAAACCTGAACTGGGTGAGGTTCAGAGTTTGGAGATTACCAATGTCTTTGTTTATAAGTTCCATGATGACACGTTCCATGGCCTTGCAGACCAGGCTCATTACCCTCCGATTTTGCTTGCTTGCACCTGTTATGGTGGTGAATTTGTCATTTGAACCTTGCCTAAAAAAGGCACTATGGGGTGGCAAGAGCCTTAGCCAGTATCCGGAATCCCAAGGGCAACAGGTGCAGGCCATCTCTGGCAAAGCATCATGGTCTGTTGATCATGTCATCCCAGGCAGACAGATACTGGATCCCATTAGAATGACACCAGAAGCTTAGTCAATTGTTGAAGTCAATCATTTTGTCTTTGTACTGTGGTATCATTCTAGGTGATGGCAGGATTGTACTCAGGGCTAGGGTCATACCTGCCTGGGCTACAAGATCAGAGAGCTCCTCCATGTCTCTTTTCATGTAGTCCAGGGAGATACATCTCAGGTCATTCACTCCAACATGGACAATGACAGAGTCATATTTGTAGTTGTTGTGGAGTGACCTGAGTTAGTGCATTATGTGGCAGATCCTGGCACCCAACAGGCAGCTGACAGTAACTTTCTCGTTGTTTAGCCTGGTGAGTGGAACATCAGTGTGCCTGACTATAGAGTCACCTATGACTAGAGTGTTAGGTACATTGTTATGCATTATGGGCTGTGGTTGAGTGTCACACTGAGTTTGTGGGCTATGTGTCATTTGGGTTGTGTTGGGGGGAGGAGGTTGCTTGTGTTTCTGCTTTGGAGGTCTCTGTTGCTTGAGCAGATTTTTATTGAGAGCCTCCATGAATGTAGCTGCGTGTTTTGTGTTTTTATGTGTCTGTTTTGATGGTGTAGGTTTTGAGGGACTATGTGATGAGTGTGGTGTTGTGCAAGTATTTACCTCCTCCCCTTGACTGTCTAGTCCAGTCTTGGGTGAAGAGAGGTTTGCTTCCCGTTTGGCTATATAAGTGCATCTCTCACAGGTTGTAGTGTTGGGTTGTAGGAGGAGAGGGTTGTCTGTATAAATGAGGCAATTGCTGCATTGCCCCAAGATGACCAGATTCATCAGGTAGACAGGAGAATACACCAGGAGCTGATCCTTAGACATGCCTGGATAGGTGCTTATTTATTAAGTACTAAAAATTGTTTTCCTCTAGACAAGTGAGGAAAGTTGAGTGCTGTAGTAATTTGTAGCTTATTTAGTGCTTACAATGAGTTCTGAACAAGTGCTGAGCTCAAAGAAACAGATCTGAGTGCTAAAACTAAAAAAAACTGGCTAGTTTTAAGGGAAAATTTAAAGAGCAGACTTTATGGCGCCTGGAATAGTTTAACTCTAGCTAAGCGGCGATGCATAAAGTGTATTTTTTATATAACAGTAGCAAATGAGCAAACTGATTTAAACAAATTAACCAATTAACCAATAAAAAGCTAAAATCTGAGCCCCGTTCCAGCTGTCTTCAGTCAGACAAGGTCTAACTGCACACTCCTGCCACTAGGGTGCAGGGGAACCTTCTCCAAAAAAAGATGGTCTGGATTAGTGCTCAAGTTATACAACCAAAGCTAGATTCAGCAGGTCTGAATTTAGTCTATGCTACAGCAAACAAGGTGTACCAATTTCAGAAAGAAACAGTTCAGATAAGCAGGCACAATAAGCCTTTAACCAGTAACTCCCAGCACAGAAGGATAAAATCTACCCTCTCCTACAAGAGTGCAGACCACACCTTCTTAATGAAAAATAACTGGCCAGAAGCCCAAGTGCTTAAACCAGAACTAATAGACTTTTAGAAAAACAGACACTGAGCCTTCAATCAGAAACTCCCAACTTAGAAGGATGTAAGTTACCTGTCCTGCCACAATAGTGCAGACCACAAACCTTTTTAATGTAAAGCAACTGGTCTGAAGCCCAAGTGCTTCAATCAAAGGCTTAGAATAACAGTTACAATTTAATCAGCCTACTAACAAGTAGTAATAAATGCAGCAGAATAAATGCAATTAAGTACTTTTAAGAACAAGCAGCAAAAGCAATATAAAGTAATAAAGTAGGAAGAAACACAAATACAGTAAAAGCAGATGAATAAAGTGCATTTTTTATATATAACAATAGAAAACAAGCAAACTGATTTAAACAAATTACCCAATTAACCATCATTCCTGCATAAAATATAAAATGCTGTGTTCACCACTGAGAGGAAGAAGATTAATATCTGTCAGGAGCTGGGTGACCATCTGTTATCCCTGACAGGATCACATGCTCTGGGCACCAGTGTTGGCACAGGTATGATATCTGCAGAGGTGCAGGCCTGGCAATTTGACTGACTGGGTTTTCCAGGTTAGGGCAAGAAGGCATGGTGCTAAGCAGACACTTAAAATAAAATGAAAAGCACTGCAAAGGCTGAAATATGTGCCCAATATCTAAGGAGACAAGCTGGAGCCAGCAAAAATTGTTATAAACTACAGGCAGGCATAACATCCTTCTGTTTTTACTTGCAGTAAGCAAAGTTAGGAATTAGTATTAACATGAAGTAAAAAGCTGTCACAAAATAAACACAAATATTTCCTACTTATGAGGAATGTACTTTTAGTCTTTAAAGGCATACCCTACTGATTAATAAATGTAAGCATATCAGACAGATATGAATACAAATATATGATAAGTAAACAACCCTGCCCCTTTTGTTCTTGTTTCTGTAGCTGAGGTAAATTATAATCATTCCTAGGCGCAGATAATATTAATAAGGCTAACTGAGGTTGCTCATGAAAGTGCTAATATTTAGAAGAGGAAGTTGTCTGCCGAGCCCCAGACCAATCACAGTCTGAAAAAAATGTGGGGGAAAGTGAGGACACTTTAGCAGTTAATATTTCTTCATGTTCCCTGACTGAGGATGAGATTGCTGTCTTGTCCAGAGGACTTACTTTTATACCTACTTGCTATGGTGATTTTACTGACACAATAGTTGATTTTAAAATGTTCATTAGAAGTTTATGTTTGATGTTAGTATTTAGGGATAGGGAGTTTAGTACACATGCAAGGCAGTTTAAGAAACCTAGCCTGTATGTTCCTAGTGCACCACCCCTTGTAGCAGCCTTTAGTAGGCTAGTAGAGAATGACCTGTATAGAATGAGAGATGAGTGTAGTAACAACAGAAGGGGGAGAGTGAATCTGACCCTGAGAAAGAGGAGAACTCTGATGGACCTGGGAAATGACTATATGTTAGCTGTTAGACCTGCTGATAAGGGGGTAGTGTGGTAATGATGGACTATAAGTTTTATGATGAAGTTATGAAAGACATGCTAAGCGATGAGAAGTTCTATCTTGCCATAGAACGGGACATGGTCGATCTGCATATAAGAAGGATATCTATGATGTTAGATGATTTACTTAAAAATCATATCATTACTGAAGGATTGTATGATTATTTAATGGTTAGTGACCCCCTCATACTTTTGATGCAGGGCCTCCCTAAGATACACAAGGATGCCCAGAAGCCTCCCATGAGGCCCATTGTGTCAGGTAGAGGGTGGTCTATGGAACCTTTTTCAATCTATGTTGAAAAATATCTACGACCAGTCATTGACTCCAATAAATATGTGTTAAAGGACACTAAACAGTTTCTTCTTGATCTTTATGAACATATGCAGGGAGTACCCATGGATTTGAGCTACCTTATAGTGACTATGGATGTTCAATCCCTGTTCACAGTCATTCCCAATGGGGAAGGTGTTCAAAGGGTATATGAGTACCTTAGGGGCCATTCTGGATTGAATGGTAATGTCATAGATCTCATAGTTTCATTCTTGGAGGTAGTACTGGAGAATAATGTCTTAGTTTTGATTCCCAGTATTATTTGCAAAGGGATGGCGTAGCTATGGGCACTTCTTGTGCAAATAGCTACGCCAAACTTTATATGGCCACCTGGGAGAAGGATTGTTTGTTTGAACTGGTTGAGTTTCATGAGAGGGTTTCCTTTTATAGACGATTTGTGGATTACCTCTTTTTTATCTGGACAGGGACCACTGGTGAACTGGCTTTACTTTTTGATAAAGTGAATGGTCTATCCAGTGTTTTGAAGTTCACATATGAGTTTTCAGATACTTTGATCTCTTACTTGGATGTGTATGCAGAGAGAATAGCGAATGGAATGCTAAACACTGGAGTGTACAAGAATTCATGCTATCGAAATGCTTTATTGCATAGATATAGCATGCACTCAGGATATGTGTTTAGAAATGTGATTAGAGGTCAAGCCATGAGGACTTCTCGTTATAACCCCTCACAGGAAGGCTTTGAAACTGAACTAGAGAAATTATGTGAGAGATTTAAGTCCAGGGCTTATAAGGATGAGGAGATCGAGATGGGAATAGCTGGGATCTCCACTTTAAGAAGGGATGTGGCTACCCCCTATTTTTCAGATCTTAAGGAAATGGCCATTGATCAGGTAGAAGCAGAGCACCCTATAGTTACAATGGAACATGGTAATGTCAGGATCCCACTTTTCTACACTAAGGACGTGGGCAGTGTTAAAAACGTCATTAGATCACACTGGGAGGTGTTGACTGTGGACCCAGTGGTTAGGGAGGTGGTAGGGGATACACCAAGTTTTGTGTATAAGAACAGGTCCAGCCTGAAGAAGTTGTTGTGTTATCCTAAGAAAGGTAGGAAGGAGAATGTTTATGATACCTTTGGTACAGTTCCTTGCACTAGTTGTAATTTTTGCCACTTAATAAATTCTAGTGGTAATTTTGTGCACCCCTTGAATGATATGAGTTATGAGCTCTGTGGCTCTGCAACTTGCCTGTCTGAGCATGTGGTTTACCTTGCTAATTGGGTAGCATGTGATGGATTCTATGTGGGCAAGACAGATAGAAAACTTAGAGACAGGATATGTGAACACATATGCCAAATTAAAGTTAAGTCCATAGTCAATGCACTATCTAAACATGTATTAGAGAAAGGCTACACACATATGTTCACATTCAGAGTCATTGAGATGTTATCTACAGGTCCTAGAGGTAGTGACACTAGGAACCGTACTGAAACACAGGAGGCTAAATGGATAATTTGGTTCAGGGCAAACTTTTATCCAGGTCTTAATGATAGGGTACCCCTGAAACCATTTTTGAAATCTAGAAGGCTTAGATAATATCAATTGTTCACCAGTTGGTGAAGTCCATTATATTTTATATTGTGTATAATAGGCACATGAAACTTGTATTCTTATGAAATGAGAGCATATATTGGTTTGAATATATATTCTTAGTAATATCCATGCATTTATATATTGTGATTTAGATGACAATATATATTTTTCTATATATTTTTTGTATTTTTTATATGTTTTTTATATATTTTTTATATATCTTTTACATATTTTTTATCTGTTTTTATATGAAGTATATGCGCAGAATAGATGGTGATGCAATTGTTTTTAGAATAAGATGTTTGATAAGACTATGAGGTTGCCACTTTAAGAAAATGTTTGAATTTAGGTTTTTGGCACCTTTTTGATATATAAGGAGTTGTTACTAGTGATGTATTATGGTCTGATTAAGCCCTGTTCGATGAAAGCGCTTACTGGATTTATCTGTTTGTTTCAATAAAAGACTTATACTGGAAGGAATTGCTGCCTTTGAATGTGTTTTAAAACTTACCAGCTGTATTTCACTCTGATACCTGATTTTTGCTGTTTTACCATTTGGACTGAGAGGGGTGTGCAGAGCGCTTACTATTTGTGAGTTTTGTCTTGGTTTGAATTTAAATTTTTAGAATTTAGTGATAGGCGCTAGGTTGGCTGGCTGTTGCTTTTCCATGTGAAAAAGTTCGATGAAATGGCCGGTCGATGAGGAGAGGTTTCGACAATGTGGATTCGATGAATAGCGATTTGATAAAGTAAGTTTTCAGATAAATAATATAGACCCACCTGAACTGCTCACCATTGCTTCAAGTTGGCTAACACACAGCCTCGCTCAGCCACAACTTCCAAAACAGTCCGAGATCAACCTAAACTTTACATTGCAAAGTATTTATTCCCAAATAATTAAACCATAATTTTTCCTATTTTATGCAGTTTTACAAAGTTGGTGTTCTCTCAGATAGGCTATTCCATTGTTGTAGTCATTGCAAATAACCTGCACTCAGTCTATTATCATATAGGCAAAGAAGTGCTATTTGCAAATAACTGCTGACCAGGTAAGAGCCTTGGGACTATGGAGCCTTGGGACTATGAATACCACCATAACTGACATAAAAGTATCAAAATAAACATCTATAGAAAGATTATTAGATTAAACTAATATATTCATGATCTCCTTTTATTAATCCTTTCAGGCATTTATGCATAGGGTAGCATTATTTGCCACGTGGTATAGTAAATTGTCTTTGGGCACTGATAGCCCATGTAGGTAGGGCATATTTTATACATGACAAAAAAGTTAGCTTAAAATATGGAAAAGGTTAATGCCACTGTGGACCAAAGGAAAAAATACAGCTAATTATGAAAATTGTTTAGAATCTCAAACTTTCCTCAGGCAGACAGCATTGATTTATATGGCAACTGAATGAAAACATAAAAAAAAATCATACGATAATAAATTGGTCGTAGTAGAGAACTGCTAAAATGATCACTTGTTATAAACAGTACTGTCTCTAACTTTGGAGATAAGGAGAAAACAAAAAGCTACAGCTGCTCTTGTCTCAGAGTTTTGTTAAAGACATCCAAATACATGTCAAAATGCACCAATAAATTTACTGAAATTGTTGGATATAACAGGAACAGTGTTTATGGTTTAAACTCCAACAAATAAGGGAGATAAGCCATGCGTAGGCTTTCAGGATGTGTGTGGTTCTTTTCTGTGGAATCAAAAGCAATGAGCATGGCTCTTAAAGGTCAAATTCTGAAGCAATGATTTATATTACATCTGTTGCAACCACATTTAAATAGATAAACTAATGCTATGAATTTATATACTTTTGACATACCCACATAGTTTATTAAAAGTTGTTGAAAATTGTACCGTGTAATGAAATATTTAATGTAGTTCAAACTGGAGTTTGCAGTACTTTCTGAATTTCTTGGACTCTGAAGATATCTCATTTACAAAATATATGTAGTTCAATATAAGCACAGTACACACACACACACACACATATATATATATATATATATATATATATATACACACACACACACACACACACACACACACACACACACACACACACACACACACACTCAAATATCTGTCGATGTGTGTGTGTGTGTGTGTGTGTGTGTGTGTGTGTGTGTGTGTGTGTGTGTGTGTATGTGTGTACAGGTGTGTGTATGTTTGTACGGGCATGTGTGTGCACACATAATTTTATTACTTTCTACTACAGGCAAATACACATAGAAATCATTCCACATCTAGTAACATAATTTATGGGCATGGGCATAGTATCAAATAAATAAACACAAAACTACAGAAACAAAGAAATACTGACATAAACTAACCAATCCTACTAAATAAATAAGTAGATTGCTTTATTCATTTCTGACCTAACATACTTGCAGTTATGGCAGCCTCCAATGTCAAAGACATTGGAGGCTGCCATAACTGCAAGTATATTAGGTCAGAAATGAATAAAGCAATCTACTTATTTATTTAGTTGTATTGTCAGTACTTCTTTGTTTCTGTAGTGTGGATTTATTTATAGACACTATACCACTGGATCCCTGTTAATGCTATATTCTTAGTGTTTCTAGGGGTACAGGAGGAGACCCATATGGACTTATTTTATGTTTGTTGTTCCAAGAGGTGGGTGTCAGAACTGTATTTTAAAAAAAATGATGCTGACTTGCTGACTGAGGTGAAGCTGGTCAGTATACATAACAGACAGAGATGACCCTGGGGAAAAGGCATATTTAATGTAATTCTTTATTCATTATCTATAGTTTTAGGCTGAAAGCGTGGCTGCCTTATACAGCTAACAGGAAGTTATATTAAAAAAAACAGAGAATCATACATGTGGTTAAAGTATTTAAATAATTAATTTTGTTGATTTTAGGTAATGAACTATGCATTGGGTACCCGTTGGTATCCTAAATTAGTACAAATAACACAGCATTTCTTATATACATACAGATATTTTGTAAAGAGTGTAGACATAATTTAGATTTTGAAATTAACACTGAATGCATTGTTGTCTTTTTCTAAGATTCACTTATTAAAAGATGAATATTTAAATCAAGCCCTGTTGAGTTAGTCTGATCTGTAAATTGATAGATATCACAAACATGAAACACATAAACATACCATTCAATTGCTTCTTCCGTTTAAGCCAGACAAGTAGAAAGCCAAGCCAGCTTCCAAGAGCATCATGCAAGACTTCTTAGAGAAGGTTATACCAGGACAGGCAGTCACTGTTCTAGACTGCAGCTGCATGCATCTTATTGTTTGCAAGCACATTTTTTCCAAAATTTAGTACACCTGGAGAAATGCCTGCTACTCACCAGAATGCTAGGAATTAGGGTTGCCACTTTTTCAGATGCTCAAAGTGTGACTTTTTTGTGAAAACATGAGATTTTGCTGGACAAACTCAAATGCAAAAGAATGAACATTACTTTTTTTGTGAAAATAAACATTATTATTGTGGCATATGCCATTACATATAATATTTAGGTATTTCAGATACAAAATAATTATTTTATGCAACTATTAAAAGGAAGCTTATGACATTTTTTTCTCATAAAATCGTAGGACTTTTGCTATTTATTTAGTTTTTTTTTTCCACAGGCCCGAAGTCCTCAAATAGGGACTGTCCTGCTCAAACAGGGACAGGTGGTAACCCTAGGTACACACTATTATCCCTTGAGATGTGCTAATCATGGAACATTGTGCCTAAATTTATCCCACTTTAAGTAGTGACTAAAGTTTCAGCTAGCTGGAATAGTTTACTACCACATATTAGAAATGAACTGGAACTTACCAACTTTATTATTAAACTGAAAGCATTTTTCTTCTTTTATAACACTACTTTGAGATAATGGGTTGATAAACCATAAAAAGCCTTTTCAGTAGAGGTCAAGTTTAATATAAATAAGATCACAACTTGTTGCTCACAAGTGGATGAGTTACTTCTCAATGAGTGCTGTTTGTCACAGAAAAGAATTGCCAATGCTTCTACTTTCCTCTTTTTCTCTCTGTGTGATCATAGAGTTGATATCTAGAAGTAAACGTGTTTTTCGTCCTGACAAAGCTCTGATCAGTTGTGTTCATTCAGTTGTTGCTTTGACTGAATGTAACTCAAGGAATCATATTAGAAATTATATACTAAATGTAAAATTTAAGGAGTGGTATTTAGTAACAATGAGAACTTAAATGCAATGCAGATGGATTTCTACCACTTATATGTGCTTTACTGTCACTTATGAAGAGTTTGCAACAGATCCAATGCTTTAGCTTATGACAAATGTCTGTTAAATTTGGGTAACCTGCAGACTGAATTTCAAGCTTCATTTACCTAAAATTCAACCTACCAAGGATCAGAGCTCCTCCACAGAAAATCACTGTCAGCAAGTTGTGCTGGCAGCGATGCCCTTTTTGTGAGTAATTCCTCCCGTTTTCAAATTGGTGTGACAGTGGAGTTGGCATATATAGCAAGAGACACCTAAACATTATAATGGAATTAGCATAATAATCAGAAATCAGATTTAATGAACACTAGGGCAATTTCCAGAATCTCAGCATAAGACAATGGAATGCTAGCATTTAAATAGCTATAAACAAGTGACATTGATAATGACTATTTAAATGCCATAGCTACTGCTTCCTGACCGGGTGACATGTTTCTGTGCTGTGAAAATGTATTAAAATGGAACACTAAATTATAATAATCAGCATCTCCTCTCAGGCAACTGTAGTCACATTTGCATTAGTCACAAAAATTCACCTGTGTGACAGAGAGCCCTTCAGACAATGGCACATGACACAGTCACATTATTATTCTTACTCAGTAGATTGCTACCAGCAACTGTCATCTAACAACCATATGATAGCACTGTAACTTGATAGAGACTAGATAACACCATACTGATCCACATATGCTAAACCTATTGAGGTTACCACTATTACTTTGTAACATTCAGAAAATTTCAGTGACTTTCTAAAGTGATTACTTTCAAATATGATGAGTCTGTGAGCATGAAAATTGACCCTTCTCAGATTTTTATTAAGTGTTGCTCCTACAACCCATTTTGCTTAGCCTTTCAGACACTAAAAGTACCCTCAACTAAATATAGCTTACAACAAGGTGTTGCAATCTTGATATAGCTTATATAATTTTAGGGGAGACATAGTGACCCCCCTGTATTTAGGTGTCGCTAGCTCACCTTCAGAGAACATTTTTTTCACAGAAGGATTTATTCAAAATAAGTTTGTAAACTCAATTTTTTTCAAATTTCATTGTAGTTATTCACTTATGAAATGTATGGAACATTTCTGAATGTGACTTATTTGCAATGCCTTCAGATATGTACTTATTAAATAAAAATATTGAAAAACAATTGCTGTTGACCATATATGTATATAGAAGTGAAGCAGATTAAAAAGTGACAATTGATACTAGAATGGTGGCTGAGAACATTACACTAACTCAAACATCACTTTTAGGTTTTTTTTGTGTCATAATAATATTGACATTAAATGCAAGCAGTTACTATATTAGAGCTTGTAAGGATGATGTATATTTATTCATGTATCTTATCAACATTATTCAAATTATCAGTCATATTTAAATATCTCATCTCAAGTCTATGGCATAGAGATTTGACTTGTTGAAATAATAACATTATTTGCTGGCTAGTATGTTGAATTAGATTTTGAAGGGATTCAACTCTTAAAAGAAGAAGTATCTGCTGAGTATCATTTTATTTGCTTTTTTGACTGAACTGGTTGTACAGGCTTGTGGCCTGTGTTTAAGAAGGACACGGGATGGCATTTTAAAGAGAGGGAACATTTGGCCAGGAGACAGGGGAAATACCCTGCTTATCTTTCTGATAAGTGCTCTGCAATCTTTAAAATCTACCTAAGCTACCACTAACTCAAGCAGATACGACTCTGCTTCAGTGTGTCATTTGAACGATGGTACCTCAGGGGGCTTCCCATATGAAGTGCTTTGGTGTGTCATTTGAAGGTTGGTACCTCAGGGGGCTTCCTGTATGAAGACTCAGTGCATGATTCTTCAAACAAACATTGCTTGACCACAACTGATTGAAAATGTTTTCCCTAGAAAGAGTCCACCTATAAGTGTTTTAAAGACAAAGAAATTATTTTTTTTGTAATGGTTAAGCCCACAGTGCAGTTATTTCAGTGGTGTAGGAAGATATCCAGCTATGCAGGTTTGTTATTTTATTCTGCATATTATAGGCATTTATACAACTTATATCCAAATACACAAATGGACCAAACTACAGCAGAATTCAGCATTTTAATGATAAAACCTTATAAAGGCAAACAATTGCCTGCAATTTAATAATACTCTGTTAAAAAAAGCTGTAAAAAAAAACAAAGGATAAGCGCTTTCATTTGCAATATATAACATTAAAACTTCTTCAGATCCATTTTAAAATCACCAGGTGAAGGCACTTTTATATGCTCTGTCACATGACTACACTTAAAGAAAACTTGCCTTAAAACTATAAGCAGTTTAATCATGCAAACCACCTTGAAAATCATCTTTTGCTGTAGTTGGCATGCAAATTTAAATTGCTTGCTATAGACATTACGTCATTTAAACCTGGATAGATAATAGCATTTAGGTAAACTTGCCAATGTAATTCTTTTTGTTCTAAAACCGTTTGCCACATCCCACCCTTTAAATCAGCATGCAGCTTCTCCAATATTATAAACTGAAAGGTGTGATCTGTATATTGGAAATGTGCTTATATAAAGTATCAGACATTTTTTTTGTTTTTATATCATAAAGATGTTCATATATTCTTGATCTCAGACAACATTCAGTCTTCCCAGTATAGTATGCTTGACATAATTTACAAATAGCAACATATACTACACTTTTTGTCTGACAGTTATAATGCCCTTTTGCTATTATATTCTTATTATTTATTTTACATCTTGATGTCGCAGTTATATACGGGCACTGTGGATAGGCAATTGTTTGTCTTTATAAGGTTTTATCATTAAAATGCTGAATTCTGCTGCAGTTTAGTTTGTTTGTGTATTTGGATATACAGTTGTTTGGTTATGTGAACTGCACCTTTGTGAACATTTGTACAACCTAATTTTAATCCAGAAGAGCTGCTCCAGAAAGATGTATAAGGATTGCTTATGGCAGGATTAGGTATGGTTGGTCCTGCATTACGATGAATATCTCCTCAGTTTACAAGTACTCTGTGCTTAAAAAACAATGAAAAACCACCAAGATAAAGGAACGGCACTTAAACAAAAAACAGTATTTAAATAAACAACGTGATAGGCCACCAAGGGTATAGGTTATTAAATTTATTCGACTTAAAAGTAAAAATAAAGACGAGTAAGCGATTTCACGATACAATAGATCGCTTCATCAGATGAAGCTATCTATTGTATCTTGAAAGTGCTTACCTGTTTTTATTTTTATGTTTAAGTTGAATAAATTTAATAATCTACAGCCTTGGTAGCCTGGCACTTTGTTTATTTGGATACTCTGTACTTACGTTTATACTGATGGTTATATTTCTGTAGTAACAGCTGTCTATAGCTGGTATGCTTAAATCCATGTTTGTTTTGTTGGTAAACATTTTAAAACTAACAGGTCAATTGTGTTAGATCTGAATATCTGGGTGTTTATTGTCACATTATTAAGTGTTTGTAGACTGAGTGCTTGTGTGGGAGTAAAAGGGTAATAGAACCATAATGAATTAAGTGGGTTGTGATAGTTGCTGAGTAGCAACAGAAGAAAATGAAATGACTAGAAACTGCTTATTCCTATAAGTAAAGTTTCTAGTTAGGTTGTGCTTGTCGTAGAGGAGAATGATGCTTCTTTTTCTGCAGTGTAAAGTTGAAAGGTGAAAACAGTGACTGGCAGGTAGGATACAAGTCTATTAATATTTGTAACTTATAGTGTGATACACTGCTGCTAGGTATAAATGTATTATGCTGCTACATTTACATTGTTGGGGCAGGACTGCATATAAATTCAACAGAAGAAAATGTTGAAGGTACGATCTAGGAGGGAAGCAGAAATGTGTCTGAAAAATGCTGGGGCAAATTTATTCAGCTACAAAAAAAGGAGACTATGATTACTGAGGGCTAAGTAGTGGGAAGACAGTCCTATTGTGAAAAAGTGAGACAGAAAGACAGTGAATGGTAGAAGAGGATGCAAAGGGGAAACAGGAAATGAAGTAGTGGGCTAATTACTTAAGCATAACGCAGTCCACTTCATAATGATCAAAGAGTATTATTGGTTGTACAAGGTGGGGTGAAGCTGAGGCAGAATAAAGGAAATGAGGTAACTGAAGCTTGACCAAGATCACTTTATACGCAAGCAAACATAATATTTTTCCAAGAGGGTATAATGATAATTCTGCAGTACCAACAGCCCCTTCTTTGTCTTTGTGGTAATGCTGCCATGAGTTACATACACTAGCATCCTAAACACACTTATTGTTTATCCTTAGATAAACCAACTATTAAAATATTTTGGGGTAATGATAGCTTGAGCAGTAACTCATGGAAAGATAAAAGCCAACAGTTATTCCTGCATCATTCCAATGCACATATCCTTAAACTAATATGAACGATAAACCACCAGCTGTGCAAATTAAGATTGAATAATTGAACTCTTTATGAGAAATAAATGTAGTTTAGCATTGTGTTTGTTAAAATAAAAAATAAATAAATAAATAAGCACCCATAAACTTGCACAAAGAAAATTTTAAATAAATGTGTTTAATCAGACAAATGGCAAAAAAGAGGAATTCTAACAGTTTATCTGGACCTGTCTCTATCAGTAGTTGAAAAGATATATTGAATTTCTAAACATTCCTGATTCAAAAGTACAAAAAGTAGTTGTATAAATTTGACAAACTGAACTGAATTCAATATGAACTCTGTCTAGAAATGTAATCCATTTGCAGAATCCAAAAATAAGGCAGTCTCTCTCTTGGCAGTCACTTTTCCCTCTACTTGAGTCCAAGACAATGTTTTCTGTTTGATTTGTATGATGCTTTTCATGTTTCCACAAGCTCTTAACTGTGTGGGGTTGGGAAGGGGTGATACAATCCAACAAACTACAGTCAAAATAAAGTAGTAATTTTTGTAAGCTAAAGACACAGCAAATGTGTGCAGACTTGTTGTGAAGCCAGATTAGTTTTAGGTTATATCAGCTTTACTGCATTCCTCTAAAGCTAGTCATATACCGAGGAATATTCATGTTTTTTTTCCATTCTATACATATAGATTACCGATGTCACAACAACCACAGCCTTCTTTCAAAAATAAAAGCTTGTAGTAGCTTGACAAAGCTTCTTCATAGTCATTGCTAAGCTTTTTTCACTATGATTTGTTTGAAATCCTCTTCTTCTTTCGGCTTTTCCCAATTAGGAGTCACCACAGCGGATCATCTATCTGCTCATGATTGGCAGTGAAGTTTTACAGTGTCGAGTTGCCAGCCCAGCACCCAACCTTCCACAGAAGGCACACGCATGCACGCACTCATGCCTAGGGCCAATTTAGAGTGTCCAATCTACCTACAGCATGTCTTTGGGATGTGGGAGGAAACCAGAGCACCCGGAGGAAACCCACATGACCACAGGGAGGACATGCAGACTCCACACAGAAGGCACCCCAACGGAGGATCGAACTGGAGAACCTCTTGTTGTGATGTGGCAATGCTAACCGCTGCACCACTAAGGCTGCCCTGTTTGAAACCCTCTTTATGAATCATAATTCATAATTTTTGATATAGCAAAACTGCACAGCTTAGTGAAAACTATTATTGATCTGCTTGGCATATTTATTAAATCTGGCCCAAATTTTAGGGACATTGGTAACTGAAGGAACAGAGGTTTACACTTCAACTTTTTTGCATCAGCAATTAGAAAGATGTCCACTTAGTAGTCTACGGTTTCCATGGCCAAAAAAGGTGTCATGCAAACTAGCTACTTTTTTTAGCTGCTTATCTGTCTGTAACATACTTGAGGGCTAGTTGCCCTTTAAAGGCTTCAGGTCATGACCTGGATGATAGATATTACCAAATTTGAAAGCTGCATGCTTTGGAATGACGAGCTGACCTTTAAACTTTTCTAGTGCTTGTCTCTCTTGTTCATGCAGATCTCTGGGAACAGAAACCTGTGAATTCCATGGTTACAAACTGAATCTGCGAAAGTAATCCCGAACATAATTTTTGTAGATGCAGAGGGTCACTGCTCCAGTGTAGTGGGTTACAGGCTCTACATAACTTTTATACACACACACACAAACACAGACACACATGTGCATGTGTACACACTGAAACAGACATACACATGCAGACACAGATGCATACACACACACACACACACACACACACACACACACACACACACACACACACACACACACACACACACACACCACTTTCACCACCACTACAACAACCACCACTGTGATATTGTCAAAACATGTTGGCTCAGGACTACTTAAACTCCTTTAAATCACTACAACTCATAGGAATCTCTAATTTCAGTAAACTGAAGATTTGGTAAATGATTCGTAATGTGAAATTCGATACACCGACCCATTATTCTTCTGTGTGTTCTTCTTCAACTCTTAGACAAAAACTATGCTTTATTTTTTTAAATAAACATCTTTATTAAATTATCATGTATTACACAGGCAATCTTACATTCATATAAATAAAAAACAAACAACATTGACACCACTTTAGTTGCAGACATCATACATCACAGACACCACTGAAACAACTGTAGTTGCAAACATTATACATCACTTATTATGCTTTATTGTTTTTTTCTTGCAGTGTGACTTCATGCAGCTAATTCTGATGACTACTGTTTACTGTCTTAAATACTGGGGTGGGGGAGTCAAGCTGTGGTAGTGAATTATTTGTTTGGAAAAACCTAAACATCATTCTGACAAGTACATCAGTAAGTGCTCAGGTAGGAATTCCATGAAAATTCTCCTGGCAGTGAGATACTCCCAGTGCAACACCTAGCTACAAAGTCTGCTGTTTTACAGGGGCTTCAGTATTATACAAAAAAGCTGAGCTATGATTGTCTTCCCCATAGATTCCCACTTCATTGATCTTAGGAAGTAAGTATTTGTTGACCAGGCTTCAACACTGATTGAAGTGGACCAGACCATTTTTAGGCTCAGCCCAGGGTTTGCAACCAGAAGACAAACAAGGTACAAAGAAATATAATGAGCAGGTTACACAGTAATTTGCATTAAGAAAACAGTAATACAGTCGATGCAATGACAGTTAAATAATAGTGATGTCACAGGATTATGCAGTGTAAAGTCAGGCATCGGGTTGGTTATCTTATTCCAGAAAGAGGACATTGCCTAGTCTATGTAGTTCAAAATATTTTGTTGTTGCTGTTGTTTAGTTTTTCCAAACTGTTGGTATAAGATCTAAATATTAACTCCCTAACATAAAGTCTGATGAGATTCAACAAAGTACACACCAGATATAAGCTCATGTGTCAGAGGCACATCTTTCAGTTACCTGAGAGCCGCGTCCCCCCAAATTATCCTTAATTTCTTTGCTCTGCAGTTACCCAGAAGCAGCAGTGATACTTTTAAATATAAGGTTATTTCTTACTTTAGTTTGAAAAGTGTAATTACATCTGAATTCTACCACCTGTTGCCAGTAGAAATATTTCAGAAGTACACATCTGAATACATTAAATGTTCTGCATTTTGTGATATTTACAATCGCTTACAAGAGGTATGACTTGTGGTCATGTTTGTGTTTATGAACAAGCAACAATGCAGGTATTCTACAAGGTTTTTTGAACTTTATTGTCATTACCCTTTCTTCTTTTCCTTAGTATGACCAATTCCAGGAAATGCCATGCTCCACAGTCCAATTAGTAAAGGCTATAGGAGGTGGTGACATTAGCAGTAACACGCAGCAGCTGGATTTCTCCATAGAAGCCCACCACTGAAATGTCACTGCTGCCAGTGCATGTTGACACTGCTTGGTAGTGACATTGTGAAGCCAGGGCGTAAGTAGCAGCTGCCTTGGGTCATTTTCACCACATCATCTTTTTGGAAAAAAGATATCCTGTGATACTTAGTCATAGATAGCTTTTACTAGACAAGGCAGGAATGTTTTAAGTTTGGAGAAGTGGACATGAACGGGATGAGGTTATTACACCATGGACATGATAACTTTATTTGTAAAACATAAGTATTCAGAGTAGTGAGGGTAGGTGTTGGCCTACGATTCTGCTGATCTTTCACTATTGAATGAAGCTACAGATGCACATGAGGCATTTGCTTTAATGCTAGAATGTGATCAAGTATGCTGCTTGAGTTCCTCATCTGTGTGGTTCATCTGTATATGCACTAGTTCCTCCTGTTGGAGTCATTCATGACCATGTTTGAAGCATTCCCTGAGTCTAGGATCAAGGAAATTTTTGCCCTGACTCTAATGATACTATGTTGATGGTGTTTCACTTTAAAGCTGCTTTGAATCTGCAATGGATGCTTTAGCCAGGACAGCAGCCATTTTTTACCCAAATGTTGCTGTTTTCTACTGCTTTGGCATTTGCTGGAAGATGCATTCAGTAGATTATTCAGCTGCATACATATTTTGTCCCATGTTTATGGTTGTTAGTTTTGCTTTCAGCTATTATCAAGGTTTTAACACTTGTACTGATTACGTGCAATGCACATTAGCAAACATGCATATTTCAGGGTATTCTGAGTAAGAAACAGCAAGAACCCTCCTAGGTGGTCAGCCATCAATTACACCTCCATTTGTTCTGGAGCACTGGCTGAAAAGGAACCATCTCTCATGCCCTTGAGATAGGTGAGCAGGTGTAAGTCTCTCACTCCTATCCTTTACTGCCCAGCTCTTCCAGCTACTGAACTACTAATCAAACTTGGATCAACTGGTTTGTATTGGGGATTTTATATCTCTATGTCACAGAGATAGGCAGGATGTCTTTATTAGGTTTGTTTAGTTGACCCTGTTGTACTTTCCTCCCTTCTCAGAGGGTCGGGCCTTAGCTCTGATCCCTCTCTTAAGGAAAGGTCACAGGGAAGGGGACTTCTGGGCATGAGGGAACATCTGGAGGAACAATGCTGCATACAGTTCTGGAAGCTATTTAAGGAAAATAACAGACTGCTGAAAGAATTCCAGACTAAAACTTCCAGAAAGGTCTATGTGATGGAAGAGAAGGAATTTGACTGGTTTCTGTAGAAACTACAGCTTTCCCCCTTAATGCCAGAAAAAATTGGGAATGATGTTGGTGCACAAGATCATATAAGGGGGGATTTATTTATTTATTGACATTTGTTTACCAGGAAGGATTCACTGGATAATTTTATCCATTTTCAGAGGAGGCCTGGGGAAAAAGGCTCCACAAATAAAAGAACAGAAAATGCATATACATAGGTGAAAACTTACATCATATTACAATATACTGTAAATATATAGATTAATACAAATATTAATACAGATACAACATGTAGAATAATGCACATATACCATCATTCTAACCAGATAAACAATATTATGTGGCATAGAAACGTGTTAACTTGTTATAAGTGTGAGGTTTATTACTCACTCATAAAGCAAATAAAGTGGAAAATTCAAACAGTGAATAACAAGGTGGAGAAAAGTATTTGACAGAAGTAATAAGTGGAGTAGATATAGGAGGTAAGAGAAATAATGTGTAAAAACAAGATTAGGAGTAAGAGAAATAAGAGTAAGAGAAAAACAAAAACAAACAAACAAAAAAAAAACAAGGGACAGGAGAGATAGGATGTATGTAGGTATTAGAGGAAAAGGAATTAAAATTTTAGCGAGGACTGCAGCAAGTGCAATGTCAGAAATTAGACAGACTATGTATTGCCCTGACTGGTGGAAATATCATATTCCAAACTTTTGCCACACAGTGACATACTTTGACTGTAGTTTTTGTAAGGCTTATTGACGTCAAGTAGATTTTTGTCAGAAATTGACAGTTACAATTTGGGAGGTAGTGGTGGAGAATTGTATTTATAGCTGGGCAGGAAGTGGGATTAAATATAATTTTGCGTGTTAAGATAAATTGATTAAAAATTAGTTATTGGGATAATTCTAGCAAATTTAGTGTGTGTCAGCCACTGGAAACAGGGACACAGAGCTCCAAAGTGGTCAGTGTGGAGTTTTGTGTGGGCCTGGAGAGAGAAAGAGAGTCCAGCCCTAGGTCTGGAGTGTGCTCCTTGACTGCTCTTAAGGGAAATTGTGCTTGGTGCAGGGAGCTGCATCTGAAAATAGTGTGTGAATCCATCTTTGCTCTTAGTGCCCGTCCCTCACCGGCGTCAGTGATGAGGACTGAGACTCCTTGATTGCTGGCCAGGAGAAGAGACCTCACATATTGGTAGCAGCTGTGTGGGATTTTCATTGAACTTTAGTAGCCGGTGGGCAGTTGTCACTGAAGGTGTGTGTACTCTCAGCATCCACAAGGTAAACATGCAGAGTTTCATTTTCACAACGGCTTTATTTCGTTTTGTTAGTTTAGTTAAGTCAAAGAAGGCTGGCAAGGATGTCAGCAGAGGATTATAGCAAGCTGACAAAGAAACAGTTGGCCAAGGTATGTGAATCCAAAGGACTGGTCATGCCAACCTAAGTAATATGGAAATGATTTCAGCCTTGTTCACAGTTGCAGCATGGACCAGCATCCTGGAAGACAACCAGTCTTGTGATGGGGATGTGCAGTCTTCAGAAACAGGGCAGTTCACCTTTTCCTTAGAGGACTTAAAAATCCATCAGGAGTTAAAAAGACTTGAACTGGAGGTCAAACAACTGCAGAAGCAGATGGAATTAGAATCAGAAAAGAGACTGTGGCATTTGGAGGTCAAAGAGATACTGTGGTGCTTGGAGGCCGATGAAAATGAGAGAGAGATGCTGACTCTTTGGAAGGGTCATGGAGGTAATGGGGAAGGGAACAACCAAACCCCAGAAGCAATAAAGGTCAGTAAATTTCTTCCACAGTTTACAGAGGGTGATGATTTTATTCATGTATTTCAAAGAGTATATAAACAGTATAATGTTGACCAAGAACTCTGTGTATGGCTACTGACCCTCTTACTCTATGGTAAAGCTGTAACTGCTGTTTCTAATTGTCTGATATTGATTGTGAGGTCCCCACTCTGGTCCAGTAATCAAAGAGCCTGAATCCTCACCACTGACACTGGAGAGGGATGTTTCCTTGAAATACAAATGGATGCATTCAATATTTCCAGATGCAAACCTCTTTGCATCAAACACAATTTCTCTTAAGAGCACACAGGGAACACACTCAGCCTGGAGTCTGGGCTTCTACCTCTGTCTCTTCCCAGGTCCCCAGTAAGGCTCGCCACTGGCAGAGCTGCAGTGTTAAGTCCTCAGCCAAATGCCCAAGCCAAGTCCTCCACCAAACTCTCTGTGAAACCAGTGCTTCATGTCCCTGTTTCAAGTAGCTGACACACACAAAAACAGAAAAACTGCACCAAGTTAACACACAAAAAACAACGTTTGTTCAAACCAAAAACAAAAACAAAAAAGAAGAAAAGGTAAGCGCTTTCACTACTGCTGTTGCTTCATTAGACACTGTTATAAAATAACAAGCATCTTAAATAGGTGCATTCAATTAGCTAATAAAAAACAGTCACATTATGCTATGCAAAGACAGATAAAAGGTATAGTGAACTGCAAATGGGGAAAGAAATACATTACACTAAATAATCGCTAAAGCCTAATAATAGGTTTCTGGTATGCCCCTGAGCTCAGAAACTGTATGTGTGTGTGTGTGTGTGTGTGTGTGTGTGTGTGTGTGTGTGTGTGTGTGTGTGTGTACACACACACACACACACACACACACACACACACACACACACATACACACACCTGGGAAAGGCTGGTACAGATTTACCCACTGTGCCCCTTCCTGCACAGACTATAAGGTAGTTATCACTGCCACCAGGCACTACCATCCAGCCCTAAGGCTCTTGCAAGGGTATTCTATTATACTGAGTGAAATTAATATTAATACAAAGGGTAATGTTGACCAAACAGCAAGGCTTTCAGGAGTGGACAGAGTTATCACCAAATAAATATATGCAAAAACTCTCAAAACTTAAATATTTAAAAGGACCAGCCATAATGAGAAGTTTAAATATATTCAATAATAAATAATAAAAGAACATGAAAATACTAAATATCTATTTACAGTAAACATCAGAGATTCAGTCACAGGAAATATTGAAAATAACACAGCTGGAAAGAGCCACACGGTTACAGAAAAACAATACTTTGCACTATATTCTCTTGACTAATCTAGAGATTTACTGTTCCTACTTACTGAATAGAGCAAGGCAAAATGACGTGGGTGAGTGGTCCTTGTTGTCAGATGCAAGACAGAATACGGAATACTGAGAGCAATCTCCTACTGATATCTAGATATGATTTCTGACTTACAGAATGATATCCCACACTATCCCCATCACTAGAAGCTGTCAGGGTTTAGCACTTATGTGCTACAACACACAGAGATCTACTGCTGCTCCTGGAAGTCATGAAACCATTTCAAACCTCTGCCCTCCCAGAGAAATAATTAGCTCCCTGCTAGAGACAGTAAAGAAGGCTTCCTAATACTTGGGTTTTCATACATTTTGTCTCTGGCTACAACCAGAACTGTAAGATACAATATTTATGGCTTAATTTAATTTCAACTATTTTTCAAAGTTTGCTGCAGCTGGATTGTGATTACCCTCTTCTGTTCAAGTATCCTCTGTTAAAACATATACATAATTCAGTTACAATAATGCATGTACATTTTTTTTACTTTCCAGCAGGGCACACTGTTGATACATTTTAACACAAGCAGCTTTACAAATACATTTTTTAAACACAAGCATCTGTACAAATCAGTTTGATACACAAATTACATAGAATTCTTTACAAAATTTCAGCTAGCTGTGCTGGCATATGTTACACATCCAAAGCCCTACTTCTCCTGGCAATACCTCCTATTATCACACTGATTGTTTAAACTATGATAAAGTAAAACAATGTTTACTGGAATGTTTTAAGTTAACACTTGACACTTACAGAAAAAAGTTTTGTGAGCACAGATGCAAGGCAGATGAAAGTGTATGTGATTATATTGCTATGTTAAGCACTTATTTTCATAGGTAGGTGAGTGGGTGTCAGGTCACCACTTTTGAAGGGCTGGCAGACCTTTTGATGAGGGAACAAGCCATTAGCACTTTGGCTGAAGACATGAGAATTTGGTTGGCAGACCGGCAGTGTTATTCTGCAAATGAGCTGGGGAGAAAAGGGGATCTCTACTTAGCAAGCAGGGCATCACTGCACAAGAAGGGGATACCCAGAGGTGCACATGGTTATAGGGGAACCCATGGTGGGCAGCTTAAACCACCCCAACAGAGTACACCAGTAACAGGGGAAGCCACTTGTTCAGGTACACAGCCATAACCAAGGGTTAGATGTTTTAAATGTAACCAGAAGAGCCATGTAGCATACACATGTCCATTGAGGCAACATAGGGTACAAAAGGTGAAGGAGCCGTCAAGTGGGAATAACAGCATGCCATTGATAAGTTGTCTGGAGACAACATGGGTACCAAATTATCACCGAAGTTTGTATCCTAGCTTAGTGATTGGAAGACAGGTCACTGCTAAGAGACACATAACCTCTGACATAACCATTGTGAAGACTGCAGTAGTTAAACAGGAGCAGTACTTGCTTGGTTAGTCCACTCCAGTCAGAGCTTTAGCAGGGACCCCATTCCAAATACCTTTGGCCAGGGTTCACGTTGACTGGGAAGGTGGAAAAGGAAGCAAGCAGCTAAGTATGTTTGAGGATATCCTGGCAGACAGCTTGATAGGGAATGGTTTTGATAATGCAGTACCTTGTGTGCATGCAGTTACATGTAGTCAGGCTTGCAGGCAGGCATGTGGGTCAGGCAGCCTGGGGGAGACCCAGACAGACCCCACACCTGAAGCTTTCAGGGAGGGAGCAACACTGTAGCAGTGAGCCTGAAAGTGAGCCACAGATACTGGTAGGTACTGATGTTCCTATGGATAGGGTGACTGCAAGGGCAGAGATGAGTGGTAGTACTCAGGCTGACAGTGAGGCCCCACTGTCAGAAGAGACCAGGCTTCTGAGGAAAGGGATAACTTGTAACAACACTTTCACCTCCACAAAATCATCAAACTACAACAGGATACCAAATGTTGTTCTTGTAAAAAAGAGAAACCATATACTAAAAAAGAATAATTTATTCTAGCGCCTCGGTGTAACCACCTTCATGGAATAAAAAAGTTACAAAAAGGCACTCCTTATATATTACATTTCTAATTACATCTCATCAATTAATTAAACAATCATCTTTTAAAGCAAACATTTCCAATTCATTTCATTGCTCAAACCTTTAGGTATCAATGTGTTATACTTTTAAATAGACATGCTTTCCTTATACAATAATTTTTGTTTCAATAATTCATCTGTACCATCCATGCATTCAATTTGTTCTAAAATTGTACATTGTAATAAATCTTGCTTTAAAATGCATAGCAATTATTTTGTCTTCCCTACAATTTTTTATATCTCTTAAATGTTCCATAAACCTTATTCAGAACTCTCTTTTTGTTTTACCTATATAATATAGGTGACAGGGACATTTCAGAGCATATATAACTCCCTTACTTTTACAAGAGAATGTACCTGTAGGTTCAAATCTTATACCATTCATTTTATGGAAAGTAGTAGCAATGTGGGTACATATATTGCACCTACCACATTTCAACATTCCCTTTATAGATGGAGCTCTAACTAATCTTGAAGCTGGCATGGTAAATGCACCATGGACAACCATATCTCTGAGATTTTTTCCCCTAGTATATGAAAAAGAAGGCTTACACGGAAGAATACTAGCTAAAACATATCCTGTATTAAATACATCCAACAGTGTTCTATTACTTCTTTAATTTCTCCACTTTTGATATTATAACCCATTGCAAAATATGCAGGGTCTACTGTTTATTCTCACCTTTATTAGTTCTGGTCACTGGTGGTTTGAGGATATCCTGGCAGATGTCTTGATAGGGAATGGTTTTGATAATGCAGTACCTTGTGTGCATGCGGTTACATGTATTCAGGCTTGCAGACAGACATGTGGGTCAGGTAGCCTGAGGGAGACCCAGACAGACCCCACACCTGAAGCTGGAGCTGGTGATGTAGCTATTTCAGGGAGGGAGCAACACTGTAGCAGTGAGCCTGAAACTGAGCCACATATACTGGTAGGTACTGATGTTCCCATGGATAGGGTGACTCCAAGGGCAGAGGTGAGTGGTAGTACTCAGGCTGTGAGGCACCACTGTCAGAAGAGACCAGGCTTCTGAGGAAAGGGAGCTGGGAAGGGTCACAAAGGTAGAACTGAGACAGGCTCAGCTTTTGGACCCTACATTACGAGGCTTGAGGGAGGTAGCTAAGGAGGCACCTGATTCTCAAGGAAAAGGGGAGACTGTGTACTGGAACAAAGGGTTACTGAATAGAGAGTGGAACCCTTAGAGAGGGCTAGAGGGTGAAGTAATACAGCAATTGATAGTGCACAGAGCCTACCACCTGGCATTTCTAGCCATAGCCCATAACATTCATTTTGCAGGTCATATGGCATAAAGCATACCAAGAGATGTATTATGCAGTGCTTTTATTGACCTAAGATTGCAAGAGATATAACAGGGTACAGCAGGGTCTGTGAACCATGCTAAAAGATAGGCAGGGCAGGAGACAAGGTCAAGGCTCCTTTGACGCCTTTGCCTGTGACTGAGAAACCATTTCAGAGGATAGATATGGATATCGTGGGGCCTCTGAATACCCCAAGTTCCACAGGGAAGAAGTATGTCCCGGTGGTAGTAGATTATGCTGCTAGATAACCTGAAGCAGTGGTTCTGTCCACCATCAAGGCAGAGAAGGTGGCAAATGCTTTGCTAGAGATTTTCAGCAGGGGAGGTTTCCCGAGAGAAATATTGAGTGACATTGGTGCCAATTTCATGTCAGATCTGCTGGCTTGTCTGTGGGAGTGCTGAGAGGTGAAGCATCTGAAAACTACACCCTACCACCCCCAGACTTAATGGTCTTGTGGAGAGGTTAAACTCTACACTGAAGACCATGCTACAGGTGTTTGCAGACCAGTTTAAGAAAGAGTGAGACAAATATTTGCCCCATCTGCTTTTTGCATACAGAGAGGTACCCCAGGAATTCACAGGTTTTTCACCATTTGAGTTGCTGTATGGGCACAGTGTAAGGGGGCCTTTAGATTTGATTCATGATGAATGGGAGGGTGAGTTTGAATCCCACAAGGAGTCTGTTGTGGCATATGTCCTAAACTTTAGAACAAGGCTTAGGGAGCTCATGGGCTTGGCTCAGGAGAACCTGACAGGAGCCCAACAGCAGAAAAAGTTCTGGTATGATAGGAATGAGCTTGAGAGCATGCTGTGGGGCAACAGGTTATGGTGCTCATTCCTGTCAGACACAATAAGCTGCAGGCAGCTTGGGAGGGACCCTTTGAAGTGGTAAGGAAGGTCAATGATATTAATTACATGGTAAACCTGCTAGGTAGGAGGCAAGTGCACAAACTGTACCATGTTAACATGATGAAGCCTTACCATGATAGGGAAGGCCTTGTGTTGACTCTTTGCAGTGGGTGGCAGGAAGAGTCTGAGGGGGATCTGATGACTGATCTCCTCAGTGAGGCTTGGACTGACACCTCAGTGGAAGGGTTGGTAATGTCCCAGCAGCTATTCTCTACCCAGGTTTGAGAAATATATGCAGTGTTGCAGGCGTTTGGGGGCATGTTCACTGGGAAACCTGGGTGCACCCACCTGGTGCAGCACCATGAGGATAGAGGACCCTAAAAGCCTATTGAGCAGGCCCCTTACAGGGTGCCTAAGTGAGTCAGACTGACTCTGAGGGAGAAGATTCAGGAAATGTCTGAACTGGGGGTAATCAAGGAGTCCAGCAGTCCCTAGGCCTCCCCAGTGGTGCTGGTACCAAAGAAAGATGGCAGCACACAGTTCTGTGCGTACTACAGAAAACTTAACTCATTACATCCGAGTGATGCCTCCAGGTACATTTGCAGTTAACTCCTACTGACGTTTCTAGGCATCAAATATTGGTTGTTCATATTTGCATCAATAATTCCAAAACCATGCTATGTACAAGGTTTTAAAAGATTTCCCCCGGGATTCATGAAGCTTGCGCCAGGTGCAGGCATAGCGTAGGTGGTATAATGCCAAACATGGCCAGCGAGTGATTCAGGTACGATCCAGTTCCACGTGCACTACCGGAGTACGCCATATCTGCGCAGCCCTCGGCTTAAGTATGCTAATCACCCCATGCGCAGTGCTGCACCATGCAAATGAAGGTACATAAGGATTCATGAAGTGGTGTAGGCATAGCGTAAGCCCACAGAAATGTAAACCAAAAAAACAAGGTTTACATTTTTCCAAACAGAACATCGGAGCTATGAAAGCAGACCAGACTCATGTATTACAAAGTTAACATATGCCAATGGCTAAATATACAGCCAATGGCATAAGAAAAGATGCACAACACCTAAAAAACAACATTTAATGTCATGTCCACAGTAACGCAAAGTACAACTGCAGGGCATGTGTGCGCAAATGGGAACACAAAGAAAATATATACAAATGTCATAAAATCGCAATGTAATACAAATCATGATTTCACCATAATACTCAATGGTATGCATGGTACACCACAACCAAGCTGCAAGGGTTGCTAAGGGTCTGTGACAGTGTTTGGCATGGTAACTAGGAATTAGTAGTCAATGCCATGCAAATGAGGCAGGTAATAGTGAATCGCAAATGTCCCGCCGGACTAAGGATGTACCATACGGTGCAGCGCTACAACACTGAGGAGTGGCTTAGAGGTATACATGACATCAGCAGTGGGGTGTGCCACCATAGCTGTAAGCACATTGGAGCAATGCAAATCCAGCCTGGCCATTGCTAAGCAAAGCCGCAGGACAGGGGTGGGGAGGTAGGTATAGCATCGTTTAGCTGAGAGCACATATGGTGCCCGAAAGCGCATGTGTACGGGGAGGAAAACGTGCCCGAAACCTGGTAAGTGGACCATAGCTCAAACAGGAAGGTCGGGGAAGAAAATAAGGAAATGCCACAGTAGGGTAATTGGAGTACAACTGAGCAATTAACACCTATTAACTCACAGCGGGCAATCGACGGCAGCTGACAAGTCTGCTCGCAGAAACCTGCAAAACAGGATAGGGGAGGTGTCGGATTGCAAAGAAAAGAGAACTGTCATAGCAGAGCAAAGCAAACCTGCAGTAGACCGGCCATAGAACACATTACGCAAGATAAGCCAGGTGTAGGAAAGTACAAATGAAAGCAGGCTGCTGGATGCATGCCAGAAAATGGGAGGTGAAACATGAAGAAATGTAAAGGGAAGGGCAAGAGGTAATCCACGGCAGCCAAATGTAATTCAACACCAAAGGCACCACAATAGTAGTTCCTGTCGTAAAACACATAAGATACCCTGTAGCTATGATCATACATACACACCCTATGACATCATCGGTGTTCACAGCACAATAGTATAAAGCGTGAAAGCACCCCACACACACCTGTGTATTCCCAAACACTGCACCATAGGTGTAAACATATGGGGAACTTTTACAATGTACATGTTGGGAGCTGC
The DNA here is from genome assembly GCF_019279795.1 of Protopterus annectens. Lineage (NCBI taxonomy): Eukaryota > Metazoa > Chordata > Ceratodontiformes > Protopteridae > Protopterus > Protopterus annectens. The sequence goes on along the minus strand of NC_056745.1, from coordinate 948,649,477 downwards.
CATAGCTGTGATTCATCACCATGTGTTAGAGACTGACGGTGTTGTGGAGGATGATGCTGACAACCACCGCAGGCCCCGGAGGAGGAGAAGAGTGTTCAGACCAAGGGTAACCTACCAGGGGCTACATGATCTGGAGATAGTAGAGCATTACAGGGTGGACAGGGACATCTTACAGCAAATAGTTGAGCTGTGCCGCCATGCCTGAGATCCAGAAACAACAGAGGGGAACCCATCCCAGTGGACACGAAGGTATGTGTAAGCTTGTGAATACTAGCCACAGGTACCTTTCAAAGGCCAACTGGAGATATAATGGGGATCTCACAGGCATCAGCATCCAGGGTACTACACCAGTTCCTGGATGCCATGTTACCACATGCCAATGAGCATATATACTTCCCCTGAACTCAGGAGGAGTTGGCCAGCAATATGCATCTCTTCCACCATGTGGCACACTACCCGGAGGTACTGGGTGCGATAGACTGCACGCACATACATATCAAGTCACCACCCAGTGAGCATGGTAGGCACTACATAAACCGCAAGGGATACCACTCCATCAACTGCCAGGTCATGTGCAATGCCCAGGGCATTATCATGGATGTGTGTGCTGGCAGCCCTGGAAGCTACCATGACTCCCACATCTGGCATGCCTCACAGCTGTATCAGGTATTTGTCAGGGGGGACATCCCACATGGCCACCTTGTGGGGGATGCTGGCTATGCACTGGAGCCATGGATGATGACTCCCATCAGAAATGCACACACACCCATGCAAGAACGCCATAATGAGGCACACGCACAAACCAGAATCATCATAGAGCGTGTGTTTGGGATGCTGAAATCACGGTTCCATTGCTTGGACATATCTGGTGGAGCCTTGCAGTACTCTCCAGGCACGTGTGCCCACATCCTCATAGTATGTGCCATGCTACATAATATGATCCTGCGGAAACAGCTGCAGCAGGGACAAAATGGTGAAGGCCCTCACAGCCCACCGCAATTGCCAAGGCCATCACAGGCACAGAGGGATTCAGACCATGAACACCCTGTGCCAGCCCCAGTAGGCAGATGGAGGCATGCCCAATATGCCTATGCCTTGGCAAAGAGGGAACGTATAGCACATACTCTGACAGTGTAGGCCCCTACGGACTGACACACCTCTCCACCTGCACACACAGTAAAATGGATGGCACACACACGACCACCTGTAAATTGTAATGTATAGGTGGCCTACTGTGTGAATCCTACATAGGCAGCCCTCAACCATTGTACACACAACAGCTATTGGAACAAGGAATGTCAACACCTGAACAGTACACGCACCTATCAGCATATGTTGGTACTGTGTGTATAGGTTCCTAGGTACATCGGTAGGTACACGCCCGATTGTCAGAGGCCATTCATCAATCGAGGCAAACAGTGTCTGCTGTCGCCACCACATCGAGTAACCAACTGTCGCTCAGTGGAGCAGAGCCAATTGCGGGATCCATGTGTGTAATCACTGTTCCCCACACACTCTGCATGGATTCCCTGGTGCGTTAATGAGGGGCTCCATATAATGTAATCATGGATGTAGTGGCAAAGCATGGGGTGTACCCATGACAGGTATCTGTCACCCCAGCATGCTCCACCTATGGTTGTGTGAAGGTGTAGCACATTATAGTGTGTGGCTCACTGTGACATACATACCCAATGCTGGAGCACATCCATTAAACATCACTTGGACATACCATTAATAGGTCTCATCCATATGTAAACTAACTGAGTTACCCATTTGATCGCAGTATGGAGTAACAGCCATAGTACAGTCCACATACAAAATGCCATAACACGTGTACAAATCCCAGATGCCCAAGTGGTAAATGCAGTGACTGTCGTGCATGTTCCCGGTCCCACGTCCTGCAAGGGATGTAACGTAATCCCGAAGGCACGAATAATGCATGTTGGATGCAGGTCATCAGATCATGTTTAGCACATGTTAGTGGGAATATGCATTGCCCAGTGCTGGTAAGCGTTGTTTAAATATGACTATACGGATATGCGTGAAACAGGGCTAAGCTTCTCTGAATATCGCGCAGATCACGGTCAATGATGTCCAGAACAGGTGAAACCAGCATTATTCACCCCTGTACTAATAGTGCCTGCTCTGAAGGGTAAAATGACCACTGCCAGGAGTAGAACATGCAATCATGTACACAATCACCTAACACTAAGCTACCCAAGATGTACCAATGGCAGGTGTGTAATGTGACAGGTTCAAACACAAACGTGCGGAGTCCAGGTAACAGTATACACCGACATGTACACAATGAAAGGTGTATTCTGCCTGTCACTCTCTCATATATATATATATATATATATATATATATATATATATATATATATATATATATATACATAATAGAGATAGAAAGGGTGATAGAGAGATATATGTTGATATATACGGATTCACCTATATCTGCAAATATGTAGATAGGTCAACGACATGTACACAACCATGGAGGTACAAATAAATAGGATACTGCCAACTATGGAATGTGTCACATACCGACACGCGTAATCACGAGGCTGAAAGACCGAAAGAACACAGTACCAGAACACTAGAACCGCATGTAATATTATCACGATATTAAGGGACATTTAGTTATCGCTGCCGGTGTTGCGGTCCACGTAGGTACTGTGTTCAACTGTGTTTGTGATTGCCGTAGTCTGTGTATGTGTGTGTTGAGGGTGCCGTGTGCATTTCCGTGGGACTGTAATGTGTGTGTGTGTGTGTGTTTGCATCGTGTGTCTGTTAGTGCTAACTCGGAGGTAGATCATTACGGTAGGTGTGGTTATAGCTGGCCGTAGGCATACGGTTACCACCTGTCCCACTTTAAGAGGGACAGCCCCTCCCTGGGCAGTTGTGTCCTGACAAAAATATTAAAAAGGCAAATGTCCGAGATTGTAGGACATAATTATGTCCCATATATTATGTAATAGTTGCATTAAATAGTTATGCCTGTATCTAAAAACGTAAATGTTACATGAAACATGATAAGTAGCTAAAGTGCTACAAGAATAAGTATGTATTCAGGATAAAAGTATGTGCTATCCTGTGTACTGACCATGGGTATGTGTCGGCCTGTAAACACCGATGTGTGTCCTGCAAATGTCCCACTATGGCCATTTGAAAAGGTGGCAACCCATGCCAAAGAGGTTCAGTCACCAACACAACTGCAATGAGTGCAAATATCTGTGACAGAAATACACGGGACAGCTGTCATTTAGTAACATTCCTTTACATATCGCTGTATTTCCGGAGGTATGGAAGTATCAACCTCACCTGCATACTATATAGAAACCAATTAACAATGGCCCAATGTATAAGCCCGTAACAACCATAGTTTCAGTCTACTAACTGATAGGTCTTCAATTAGGGAAGGAGCCCACACACATATATGGAATAAGTAGAAATGCAGTCCCCACAAACCTGTATATGCTATGTACACCCACCTACATCTCCCACACATGAAACAATAGCAATACAGACTGTAATAACATCACAAACATCCACTCACTCAATTACATCTGCAGAAGCGTTAACATACCTTGTGAGAGACACATTTGTAAAGGTGCCATGTGAAATCGTAGCTGTTGTATAATGGAACAGACGGCGATGTTACAGGTTTTGTTTGCAATAGTCCCTTATCAGACGGTTGAGATGACAGGTACACTCACATGTAGAACCACATACTCTAGCCATCACACACAATCCACGGGGGACATGAATCCAAAATATCCGTGTCTCTACAAATAGCAGTTGCAATTCCACACAACAAAACACATACAGGCCGTCTCCCCGAAGGTAGGGCAAAAGGGCAACGCCCAAGTGGAGAATTCAATTATACCCCACTGTTGCCATGTAATTGGTGAATGGAGTAGCTGCACAGCTGATGTGCATGTAATAATTTACTCAGGAACACCAATTGGCGGCAGGAAACCACATGTTACAGGTATCGACGTATATAAGGATGACTTGCCAGACATTCAAACCGTATGCTCATACCATAGAACCGTTTAAACAGTAAAGGTGTAAGAGAGATATTTACGAAAGTTCGTAACGCTAACAAGGTATGTAGAACACTCAGTATGTTAGTGTATGTATAGCCTGTTTTGTATTAATTAAAAGTGTCCGCAATGCATAAAGTGGGAAAAGGTATTATGTAGTGATGTCTTGCTGAGCATAGTAACGCTTGTAGAAATTGTGTGTCCTGCTGTGGGCCACAAGGTAAACATCACAGACACCACAAGGGATGCTACATGAGGGCTTTAAACAGAACAATTCCACACCACCCGTCAGTGGTAGGGTATGTCCAACAAGTACGTGCCATAGCAGGGGATAGTATATGTTGATATACTGTCACAGTAGGCATGTGTATGGGCATATAATGACAATAACATGCCTAAGGTGGTCCTGCTGTGCAAGTATGCTTTGCATTATGGGATAATATGTAAAATATGTGTAATGTACAGTATTGTAGGTAGATATGTCAGATATTCTACACAGCATAACAGTTATATCATGCAAACAAAAGGTATTGTCTATTGGCATGTACAATACACAATAACAGGATACATATGGCTTGTAGTCATGGGACACTGTAACAGCATGATAGCTAATTGAAATGGAAGAGCTACTCAATTAACCATGCACAAAGGACATGTAATAGCTTCACAGGTTCATAGTGAGGTACTATGCTGTCTGGCAAGTCTATGTGTAAGCCCAACTACAGTGTTTACACTGGCGGCACCTCTCTAGGGTAGTGTCCTGTCTGTGAACAGCAGAGCCATGTGTTACCTGCACCTCTGCACAGTACAGCCACTGCAGTGATCCCTGGCATACATGTGTGTCTCCCATCCACCAAGTGAGGTATCTCATAAACAGTGCTACTGAGTGTCCCTGCATGATGTACATAGGAATCATGTTCCAAAGCATGGTGAGTGTCTGGTTTGGGAATGTAACCCTCAAGAACATCCCACTCATCATTGCATTTGTGCACATATCCATGAGCATGTTGCTCTCAGTGGCTTTTGCTTATGTCGCTTATGTGGAGTATATCCATGAATATTGTTGTGGACATGGGCCCTGTATGTTCAGCAGAGGTCACCCCTGAGTATGCAGTATGCAAATGTGTACAGTCGTGGTGTCCGTAGTTCTGCCGCATACGTCAACCTTCGGAGCTCAATAATCCTCATGGTGTGTTAATGTTGTGGTATGTAAAGCCATTGCTGTTCTGTAAGGTACACCCTAAATGGGGTGTTGTACCCTTGAATGTGTGTATACATCAGGAGTTTAGAGGTACAATGGGTGCCTTTGTTCCAGCTACAAACCCAGTACAGATAAGGGTGGCCACGTAGAAGGATATCCACGCCACATTGGCAATATGGTTATCAAAGGAGTGGGTGCTACATACGTGTGTACTAAGATCCCGTATAATGTCACATGTATGTAGGGGACTACCACCTATGTGATAGTCAGTGGGTGATTGGTGTAATCCAAAGGGGATGTTCATGCACCATGTGTCATGCAGCTTGAGGCCATGTTATCGACATCAGGTATCCGTCACAGTGACACCCTTATGGAGGGAGTCTGTATCAGCTGGTGGATCAATCATGGTGCCTTGTATGCAGTTGTCTGGAAACCTAGTCAGGGAAAGTCCCTCTGTGCTAGCCTGTACCTCAGGGAAGCATATACCGAACATGAGGGGCCCTATGACTGAGGACTGTGGTATGCCAAGTGTAACTGAAATACAGTAGGTACTACGGTATGCTACCCTCATTGTGTGGGTCCTGTCCGTGAGCCACTTTGCATAACATCCTGAGACGTAGGGGTCGATGTGCAGGTGGATGTGTATGTTGTCAATACCAGAATGGAGAACGGTGCTGAAAGCCAATGAGAGGACAATGTAGGCTGTGTGGACCCCTTACCATCATCAACTACCCTGGTAACTGTATCAAAGGAGTCCACCAGGTGTAGGAGCCATGGTCTGGCCCTAACAAGTCCAACCTGGGTGGCATCAAAGGTCTGGAGCCCACCAATGTCTCTGTGAATGACTTCCATGATGATGTGCCCCATAGCCTTGCAGAACAGTCCAGTCAGGCATATAGGGCAATAGTCCCTCTGGTTCATTGTGGCGCCACCTGTGTGGAGTGTGATAACTGTTGCTGTGCACCATTCAGGGGCCACAATGTCTGATACAAGGCTATTAGTGAATCTGGTGGCCAAGTGGGGAGACATGTCATTCTGAGGTTTGTGTAAATCACAGCCTGGGATGTTGGACGGTCACATGGAGTCTGTGTTCCAGGCCTTAGAGAGTGCAGGTTGGAACTGTGTAGTTGTGACCGCAGGGACCCCGCAATGTTCCTGCATGGATTATGGCCCTGTAGGGAGTGAGAGGGTGTAAAGTTAGCATTGAACCCATCCACCAGGATGTTGCCAACATCACTCGGTTCTGTAATGTTCCTGAGTAACCGTCGTATGTCAGAGCAGATGTGGGTATTGCCATTGACTACTGACATACCTCCATAATGCTTTGTGGTACACCCTGGAATGTGTCGCAGTAATGTTTACGTAGCTAGGTTTGGAGGATGTGATAAGGGATCCCGGAGCCCTACTGAGGCTGACCAGTGAGCTACCCCACCCATGGGATTGTACTCCACTTTGCAACAGCCTCCACCTCCTATTGTACATTATGTCCATGGAACTGGACCCCCAGAGTGGCGTCCATTATCTGGTGGGTACCATCATGGCTCTGTTTGGAATAGCATGATCCATGCAGTCGTGTAAGTGCTAATGAAGTGCACTGGGGTATGTTTCAGCATTTGTATGTGCATTGTCCATCTGCACGGGTGTCATGACGTTTACTACTGCTGTCATAAGACGTCTGTAGTAGGCGTTGTACTAATCTTGTACTGTGTATGCCGTGAAGGGTGTGGTGCCGGGATGTGGATAACAAGGGTGATTAGCATATGTTCGGAAACTACCAATGAGGGGATAACCACAGGTGTGGAACACCAGTGACATGTTGGTAATGTCCATGTCTAGGATATTGTTGGTCTTGGTGGTGGTGTGTATGGGTTGATCCAGCCGAGTGGAGGTTATGAATCCTGGACAGCATTGGCCTAATGTGTCGGTACATGAGTAGCTATCCCAGTTAAGTGTGGGGTAGTGTCAGTCGCACATCAGTAGTACCTGTCTGAACCCTACTGTCCAGTACACCAAGAAATGAGGGCCGGTAACCGTGGGGTATGTTGTTGAATCTGTAGCATGTTACAATGTGTATAGCAGTTCTGGCCACAGTTAGTTGCACGTGGATCACCTCTGATGCATTGTGCTAAGTAACCAGCCAGGAGGTGTGTACAACATAGTGAAATATGGACACACCTCAGCCGTGGGTGTTCCGGTCCAGGTTACATGACTGAAAGGTGTGGTCTGCGTATAACCTGTCAGTGCAGGTGTGCTCTGCAGAGCCTAGAGGCAGGTCCCAGTCACTGCAGAGATATTGAAGTGGTCCATTATAAGGAGTGCCTTGCCTGCGTGCATCAGAGATGATGTCAAGCATTGAGTCACATGACCCCATGTTTTGCTTGCCTGTTCCCATTCTGGTGGTGAATGTTATTGGAAACTGTGCAAGACAGGCAGTATAGGAGCAGCAAGAGCCTTACATGTTATCTGTACTCCCAGGGCTGACAGGTGCAGGTCATCTGTGCCAAAGCATCGTGTTTTGTTGACCATGTCATTCAAAGCGGACAGATACTGGATGCCTGTGGAATGACAGCAGAAGCATAGGCAACTGTTGAAGTGAAACAGTCAGTTGTTGTACAGTGGTATCTAGTCTGGATGAATGCAGAATGCTCCCCAGGGCTTGGCCGATACCTTCTGGGCTACAAGACCGGAGAGCTATTGCATGTCCCTGCACATGTAGTCTGGGAAGTTACATCTCAGGGCAGTCACACTAACATGGAGAATGACAGTCAAATTGTACCTGGTGAGGTGTGGCATGGGTGCATAGGTTATGTTGCAGAACCAGTTACCCGACAGCTAGATGTAAGCGACTATCGCCTTGTGTAGCCTGCTGAGTGGGACATCAGTGTGACCGCCTACAGAGTCACCTATGACTGGTGTGTTGGGTATGTTATAACACCCTATTGGCTGTATTTGATGGGCACACATGAGTCTGTGGGCTATAAGTAATTGTTGTTGTGTTTGGTGATGGGGCTGCCTCTGGTGCCTACACAGAGTATGGAGAGGTTCTGCAAATGTCGTACTCATACTATGTGTGGCCTGTGGTGGTGGAGATCTTGTGAGACTATGTGATGAGTGGGGTGTGTTGCAAATGTTACACATCCCCACATGAATGTCAGGTTCAGTCTGGGTTGGTGAGAGCATTACCCCCAGCATGGCTACATATGTGCATCTCCCACAGGCTGTAGTGTCGTATGTTGGGAGGTGAGCATTGACTGTGTACATGAGACAATTGCTCTATTGCCACATGTTCACCATATTCATCATATAGACAGGCAATAGCACTGGTACGTGACAGTTGGACATGCCTGTATATTCAACCATGTCTCACAAGATATGTGAGTTACGTGTGTACAACAGCTGTTGTACTGTAAGCAAGCTGGAAATGTAAGGACAGACAGTGTACTTGTAAGAAATGAGTTGGAATGGGTGCTATAGTAATTAGTAGCTCATGAAGTGCTCACAAGTTCTGAACAAGTGCTGAGCATGAATATGCAATACAGATAGGGTGTTGGATAATATCAACCCACTGCAACCCACAAGTGGAGACGACAGTCATAATTGGAGGCACTGCACTATTACCCTGCTGAGTATGGTCTGCAAGTCTATGAACCTTTATCAACGTAGATGTTAGCAGTACAGAAGTAGATGACAGTACGGATGATTTCACACTGCATAGCATACCTGTGACAGGTCATAGGACATCATCACCCATACCGTGTTCCAGCTACACTGAGTATACTAGATGTACCTTTGTATGTCACAGGAGTGTTCTACCAGTGGCCTGTTGACAGAATCAACACTACAAAAGGTGTCAGAGTGACATGTGCATATCACACCAGTGGCAGCTACAGTAAAACAGGGTTAATGTTTTGTACTCCCCTCATTGTAGCCCATACCACACAGACAAATGGGAGGCATCTGTGTATGTAAGGATGTGAATGGCCATGACCTAGGAGCAATAGCTGTCTCAGTGTTGTGGACAACATACAGAATGGGCTTTGTGGGTGAGGTGTGTGACATATGTGCACAATCTGACAGCTGATAATAGCATTGTCACCGCTAGGTGAATAACCCTGTACCCATTAACTACCACCTAGGCAGCGGTCAACATTATGGACACTGTGTAAGGGATGGTGCTGTGCAGTTCACCTCCCTGAGTTGGTGACATCTCCAGGCCTATTAGGTAGTCATACGAGGCACCCATGTCATGACAGGGTGCCATCCATGAGCATGGAGATCATTGGACAGGCATACTCAGCACTCGGGTGACCAATATCGGATCACATATCACCTTTAAGGGTATTGGCCATGCGTGGATGGGCGATACCAGCCTTCACAATCCTCACCTCCACTATGCAGCATGCTGGCTACCTTGCATAAAGACATGTGCTACACTGTGATGTTGGACATGCTACACGTACATATCCTGATCTGAAAGACATACGTCATGGACAGCCACCATCCTACTACAAGGATCGCCACATGCTGGACAGATCCCTGTGCCATACATGTTACATACTCCCGCCATACCATGCAACCCTGTCCATCAAAGCTGCACATGTCATCTCTGTCATACATGGTGTGATGACCGCATGGTAGATGTATTATTAACTGTCTGGATCAGTAATGTGGCACTGATGCACCTCACGGTGGCAAAATGGCTGTCGGATACAGCTAGGAAACCTTGCCCGTACATGCTATAGTTGATAACCATCCCTGCGAATGACGTCTGGCTAGCCATTGTCCCATGTCTATCACATGTGCAACACAGGCGATCCGTGGCAGGATGTTGAACTGCTGTACAGTGCCGTGTAGATGTATATGGCAAAACACATGCATGTAAAGGTTCCATGCATATGTGTGCATTGTCACTGCTCATGTCCATTAAGGCAGTGTATGTGTTGATATGTGACATATACACAGCATCAAGGTCAACAGCATCACTGTGGACACATCCAGGCATGTGCTGATAGGTAAGAACACCAGTACAGGCAAACAGACATGCCCACATCAAGACAGCATTCACATGGAGTATGAACAATGTAATGAGGTGACACACATATATGGTGATGATATCCAATGCATAACGGGTGTTACATGTGTGTGACACAAACATGTCAGTCATGTCAGTGTCATGATGATTTGCAAAGATAACTGTGCAGATGTACTAGATTTAATACAAATGTATGTGCAGCTGTATCTCTGTACATCTCTGTGATACTGTGACCTGTCACCATCATTATGTCTTCCAGATAATGCCTCATTCACGCCTGCCAGCATACAGCCACCAGGAGGATGATGTCCTCATCCCGTACCTCCATGAGAACTATGAGGTGTTGTTCAGCCATGTGCCACAGCATGCCCAGCAGCATGATGACCTGTGGCAGGACCTTCGCAGGAGGGTTAATGATGTGGGTGGCCATAACCGCACCTACCAGCAGGTGCGCAGACACTGCATGGACTTGATATGACATGCAAAACAGCGTGCCACTGCAATCACCAGGGAACAAGGTGGAACAGGTGGTGGGCCACCAACCCAGCCCCCACTCACACACACCGAGGAGCTACTGGCCAGCCTGGGGACACCCTCAGAACAGCATCCACAAACACTAGCTGCCATCGTGGAGGTGGGTGTCTCCCAACCAATGAGCCTGGAGTTGCCTGGTAAGTCACTACTGCACATATGACTATTATATCCCATTTAGTTGCATGTGTCACTGTACAATATGTAATGTAACATCATATGCAAGGTATGTTTACACACATGCTGCATACTACAGTATGCTACCCTGTGTATGCACACATGTGCATACTATATGCTATTGTACAGGCGAATGTGTTAACATGCACAGTGCACCCTGTGGCTGTCATACAGTCATGGATAATGTTCAAACTGCTGTGTCACCCCTATACAGGTACCTCTGGCATGCCGCACAGACATCAGTCCATTGCAGGTGAGACTGTCATCAGTATCAGGCATGTTAATGCATATATCTATTCACCATGTGGCCAGTTAACACATGTACACATGATGTATGGTCCAGTCACGATATACAGGTCGCATCTCCCATCATTCACACTGGCTACCCATGTGCAATATATACAAATGAAATGAAACACCGACATGAAACCACAGTATCTGTCATTGCTACATGTGTGGACAGCTGTGCATACAACGGTGGAGGTGTTGTTCAATGTAGGCATATGTACTATACATTGAAACAACACATGTGTGGTACGCAAACAGTACCACACAGTGAGCTGGGATATGGGCAGCCCACAGGAGTCACCATTGTGTTATATGCCCCTGCAATGGGTGCACACATTGTGATGTGCCATCTGACATGTCCCAGACATGTAGTGTTCTGGCTGCAATATTGTCACACTATCCCATAATACATACCCCACATACCAAACATACAACCCGTTGTCTGCATAGCCCTGTGGACGGTGACATATCTGACATCTATGGGTGTATGTCATATGGGACTACACAGACATGTGAGATAGATGGCCATCACAAACATTTGGCCAACACATGTTCACACATGGCCATGGAGGATGGCCAGAGACATGTAGCCACACAGTAGATGTGATGTGTATACACCCTGTTGCACATTGTCCACACATGGTCCAACTATAGCCTTAGTTGACTGATTATACAGTTGATGTGGTACACTGGACATCCTAAAAGCCTGTGCACAGCTAGTGGAGGTGTCACGTAAGTCGACCATATAAGATGTGTTGAACATCACGACTGTGTCATAGCATGACAGTAGTCACCTGTACAGCTTCCACAGACATTGACACCACATCAGGCCACAGATACCGTACATTTCCCTTGCTGCTGTAGGACATCACCATCAGCCATGCACCTCGTGTGTGTGGTACATCAATGTCATGTGGGACATGGTGTATTGACAAGTCTGCCATGTGTGGACATGGTTGCCAGGCAGCTAAGACTCTGTAGTAGTTGTGCAGGGGTGTCATCCGTAGGTCTTCCAGTGACCTGTCACATGACACAGCATGGTTTGGTGTGTATACACCTCAGCAACGTGGGTCACAATCCACAGTTATGTCATGTGTATGCACGCAGTTATGGCTATGCAATGTGTGCATATTACACACTGTATAGCAATATAGATGCCTCATGATGCCATGCAATGGCACAGTGTCTGTACTTCACACTGTATAGCAATGTAGATGCCTCACACTACCCTTCCATGCTCATGCACATTTGCTAAATGTGCATTCTATCTGTAGGGCATACAGACAACACTGCAATGTGATACCCATTACAATGCTGTACATGTGTCAGGACACCATTGTGTCAGACATGTATGCATGTCAATGCACACATCAGCAGATTACATGTCAAGGTCACTTCAGCCATGTGTACTGTTAACCTGTGCTGGTCCACATGGTGTATCACAGGGATGCATGCTTACTACCATGATTGTGTGAACTGCATGGCTACTGATATGACACCTGCTTGCTGTTGTGTGCAACCCAGGGAGGTATGCTAACTACCACTATTAATGTCTGAGCTGCATGCCGTCTGCTGTATCACATGCATGCTGCATGCCGTCTGTCAAATCACATGCATGGTGTGTGTGTGTGTGTGTGTGTGTGTGTGTGTGTGTGTGTGTGTGTGTGTGTGTGTGTGTGTGTGTGTGTGTGTCTATTGTAATGTAGAGTCTTTCTTTGCATTCACAGGTGATGTAGGTGCGTTACCCTCCTGCGGTCCATCTGATGTTAGTGTCCCCACAGATACTAGCAGTGATGAACATATGCATGAGGTACAGGCAGGGTTGTCAGGGGCTGAATCTGTGCCAATGGTTGCCATCCCAGCTATGTCCCCTCTTCCCCGCACACAGTTCTCATGCCAACACATACCCCATCACCAGTGGCCATAGAGGAAGGACAGTCAGCGTGTTAGCTTGGAACAGGAACGTGTGGTGGCTACAGAAGGTGTGTCTCCACACCATGGTGTCAGTGTAATGACTGCAGATGTGCCACACAGGCATGTGGCCAGTGCTGCTCATAGGAGGACCTCTGGCAGACATGCACCTGCAGGACAGAGCGCAGCAGCTGGTGTCACCAGACGCATGTTCCAGACTGTAATGGCGGCACAGGCACATGCTGAATGGCAGAACAGAGAAGGGCAGAGGCTTCAGAGGGCTGCTATCCATACTCTAAATGACAACATCCAGGCATTGGCAAATGCTCAACAGCAGATTGCTGATGTTCTGGACAGGCGATTGGGTGACATGGTCGGAATCCTTGACCATGGCATGGCAATCCGCGAGCGTGAGCTGTCTGTGCTGGAACATCTGGTAGGAGTGAGGCATAGGCCACGTGGATGTAGGCCAGCTACACCACCTAGTGCAGGTCAACGTGAATGAGCCACCTCACATGCCCGCTCCCATAGTGCCGGTAGCAGTAGCAGTGCAGCTGGTGCTGCGCTGTCCACACCAGGACACAGCAGGCCACGTGGACATGGCCCTGGACATTCCCAGTGGGGACACGGTTCCAGTGGACATGTGTCATCGGACAGTAGCCAATCTGTACCTCTGCCTGGTAGTGCCCGTGCAATCCCTGGCAGGCACAGGTCACGTGGCCATGGCCGGACACAGTGAGCTGTACATCCTGGTCTGTACAATCTGGAGCTGTCAATAATACCCCTGTGTAGGCCTGGCAAAAGGCAGAACTGTGTGCACTCATACACGCACACAGCAAAAACATCTGTAGGGCACCGCAACACCCACATGCATAATGACCACACATGTCCAATCAGATCACCGGCCCTTACCCACACACATGATGTCATCCACTGGTGCAGCCTATGCCCCTGGCAAACATTATCACCCTGTGCATATGATGATGCCTGTGCCGCATCCCTGTCATCCACACCATCGGTGCAGGGACATGCTCAAATGGTCTGATGCACAGGGTGAACAGAATAGTGAGAGAAGTGTATATTACATTAGTTGTGTACTGTTGACATGCACCAGACATACCATGTAGTACAGGTTTATAATGCATTGTTATATGTTCACAGTATGTGTCTTGGTAACAACAGTAACAGCATGTTGGTAATGATGCCCTGGTTCCCTCCTTATGGTCTACTTGCATGTGCCAACAAGTAGCAGTGTTTGCAGTTTCCCATGTGTAAATGTGGAGTACTCACAGGCATGTATGGCAATACCAGCATGCTATATGTAGCCTCAACCTGACTGTTAGAAAGGCTACCATACCACAGATGTCCACACATCTACTGATCCAGAAGCATGTGGGCTGTTTAATAGGCTACAGTGGCTAGAGACGTGACATCCATACCAGGTCACATCACAGGTATGTTGACATGGTGCGGGGGTTTACACAGCGGTCTGGCCGATGATAACGTTAGAGGCCACTTGATAGCATGAGGCCTCACTGTGTAGCAGTAATACCCTGTCACATTACAGGATGAGAACACACACAGACATACACAGAAACACACAGTAACATGCCCACACTCACGGGGTCAACAACACTATAACGCACACTCGATAGTGTTGAGGTGAGGACCCCTGCCTATGTGGTAATCACCCTCACAGTACTGTGCACCCACATGACGTGACACAGAGAATGAACATGTACAGGTAGCCAGTAAGGCTGAGACCGATGGCATCAACAGGGTAGTAGACTGCATCACCATGAGGGGTTAGGGATCCTGTCTGTTCTGTATGGTAGCATACACCCTCACTCCATGCACCAGACAGCCATACATACACACACACACACACACACACACACACACACACACACACACACACACACACACACACACACACTGTGGAGTCCACAAATGTCATTCACATATGGATAGCTGACATGTGTGTGATACACACACCACCCCTGCCTACGTCATGCTTTCCACACTGCAGTATGTACAGATCTCTACAACAGTGTACAGGGGTGTGTAACAATTGGGATGTATTCCCCACCATATGTGGCATATATGGTCACACAAGCAAACACACATGGCAGTACTGTGAATGATACACCTGCTATATGATGATACGTCTGACAGACATGCAGCAGTATTGGCCGCATTATGTGTACCAATGCTACCTTCGGCAATTGTGCTGCTATATGCACATGGGAGGATGTAAGTGTTACAGGTGTCAAGTGACTTACAGTCAGTAACACCTGACCGCTGTGTAGGTTTTATGTCTTCACCATCAAGTAACAGTAACATAGCATACTGTTTGCACATGTAATGGTAGGATGGCTTGTGACACACCTGTGAGCCGTCCCCGGCAAACATCCATCTGCAAAGGTGGATCACCACTTTATGTACACACATCCATCCATACCTGATGTACATCCTACCGTACTGTCAGTATTTCACCATATACAGGTGTCAATGATGGGGCTGCATTGCAACTGCATGTTGTAGTTAGGCACAGATGAATTACATACATCAGCTACTGCACATGCATGGTAGCTGCATGCACACCACTACATGTACAT
Organism: Protopterus annectens; assembly: GCF_019279795.1. Lineage (NCBI taxonomy): Eukaryota > Metazoa > Chordata > Ceratodontiformes > Protopteridae > Protopterus > Protopterus annectens. Next base: position 948,633,670 of record NC_056745.1, on the reverse strand, counting down.
GTGTGTTGGTCCTACATGCCTGTCATGTAGCCATGTTTGTATGCATTGCAATTGGTGGACATGTGTGATGACATACATAACACATGGACTGTTGTATGATATGATGGGTGTCATGGGTAACTAGTACAGAGGGAATGTTTCCTCGGTCAACATTGCTACCTCATGTACTGTTAGCATTCAACAGCCATGGACCTACCTTCCATGTGCATGTGTGTGATTGCTGTAGCCACTTGTCTGCATGGAGGACAGCAAAAGCTATGCTATGTACATATGTGTTGTGTGTGTGTGTGTGTGTGGTCCATGCACATATCCACTGCGATTACATGTATGTCATATCCAAACATGTGTGTTCTTTGGTGTACAGCGACAGTCATCTGTCACAGCTGTGTAAGACCCAGGGCCCCTGTTATGTGTAGAGCTGACCTGGTTATGTACAGTGGTATCATTGCATTGCATAACACATGATGGAACCCTGTCAGTACATGTGTAGTCTGCACAGTTGCTGTAGACCTATGTACAGTCCACTGGTCATGAGTCACACGGTGTTGTGGTAATGTATGGATGTGTGTTGCTGGTCCAAGGACATGGTGATGTCTGAGGGCTACATAGTAGAATGCGGTGTTTACCTCTGTGATCTGCACCTGAGACATCTGTGATGGCTCTTGAGTGTGTACTGGTCAGTACATGTGAGTGGCCTTCATGTACGTGGGGACAGTAACACCATACTGTGCCCTTCCATGTTTAGAATCCATGTGCATGCAAGACAGCCCTTTGCTACTGCTAAGTGTGTGAGCATGCCCAGTACGCCATTGTGTAGATGGACACACAGTACATTCCAAATGGACGTGTGATACTAAGTGTGTGAGCATGCCCAGTGACACCTTGTGTCGGTGATGTGCCTCTGTGTATGGGCATGGCCATTGACATCCTGTATAGCGATGGTGGTCATCCAGGCAACAGATGTCCATACCCCACGTCAGGATGGATGCCTACATTGAACACACTGGTTGACTGTCTTGAAGGGTGTACTGTCTGTGGCGCATCTCGTATCTATGTAGTGTTGTAATAGTGCTCTGTAGATAGGCAGTTGTCCCGCTCACACCACTGCCGTGTGTTTGTCTACATCTACCTTGGGACAGTAATATGCTTTTAGACTGCTCACTCTCTATACATTCCCTATCGGCATCTTTGCCTTTGCGGATGATGTCATCCACCTAGAAGTATGCCTCTGGGAGTGCTGTGTTCCAGTAATCTTGGTAGCGCATTCTGTAACTGCGTAATGCTGTAGTGTGATAAGGTAGTTAGGTGTATGTTCGACTCCCAGCCCTGCCAAGTGTGTGTGTGTGTGTGTGTGTGTTTCCAGCTGCCTGGGGACAGAGTAATGCTTTTAGATGGCTCACTCCACATACATTCCCTATCAGTGTCTTTGCCTTTGTGGATGATGTCATCCACCTAGAAGTATGCCTCTGGGAGTGCTGTGTACCAGTAATCTCGATACTGCATTCTGTAACTGCGTAATGCTGTAGTGTGATAAGGTAGTTAGGTGTATGTTCGACTCCCAGCCCTGCCAAGTGTGTGTGTGTGTGTGTGTGTGTGTGTTTCCAGCTGCCTGGGGACAGAGTAATGCTTTTAGATGGCTCACTCCACATACATTCCCTATCGGCGTCTTTGCCTTTGCGGATGATGTCATCCACCTAGAAGTATGCCTCTGGGAGTGCTGTGTTCCAGTAATCTCGATAGCGCATTCTGTAACTGCGTAATGCTGTAGTGTGATAAGGTAGTTAGGTGTATGTTCGACTCCCAGCCCTGCCAAGTGTGTGTGTGTGTGTGTGTTTCCAGCTGCCTGGGGACAGAGTAATGCTTTTAGATGGCTCACTCCCCATACATTCCCTATCAGCATCTTTGCCTTTGCGGATGATGTCATCCACCTAGATGTATGCCTGTGGGAGTGCGGTGATGCTGGAACTCGGTAGCGCATTCTGTTACTGCATAATGCTGTAGTGTGGTAGACTAGACAGGTAGGTGCTCGATTCCAAGGCATGGCAGGTGTGTGTGTTTGGCAGTTATACCGTATGTGTTGGTATCTGTGGGTGGCTAGCTGCGGGATGTGTTCAGTGTGTTTTGTTGCTGACCTATATAGTGTCCACAGCCCGCATATTCTGCCAAGACACTGGGTTGTCAACACATACATTCGCCAATAGGTCTGGTGAGTAACTGTCAGCAGCCCTACTCTTACCCTTGATACGGTCTGACCCATGTGATGCAACATAACACACGTGCCTTGATAGTAACAACACTACATGATGCAGGTGGCACATGTAGTTTCCTTTTCATTCCTGTCTAATGCATTGCTGTCATGTGGTCCGCTGTTGTGATATAAATGCCATATCTACATATGTGTGTACATGTATATGTGTGTATGTATATATATATATATATATATATATATATATATATATATATATATATGTCCATGTATATATGTATACAAATAATATATATGATATATGTAGATGTAGAGGTGGACATAGATGTGAACATATATGTCTGGGGACATCAGCACTATTGAATGTTTGTGCTGGATGATCTGTACGTGATAACCTGGGATCTATGTATATCTGCCATGGCGTGGTGGTAATGCACATCGTCTGTAGTGTGCAGGGCCATGGGTTGTAGTCATGTAGACACCGGTTATTTTGTTGCTGGGAAGACCATGGGACATTGAATATGGTGATAGTAAGGCACCTGTTGCCAGTTGTGTATGGATCTGAGCGACACTGAGCAGTGGTTATTAATTTGGAGGTTCGGTATGGGTCATATAACTATTCATTAGAAGACTATACTATGCAGATGAGGTTGACTATAGTGTATCACATTTATCACCAGGGTGTGCTGCTGGTCCCTGGAGTGTATGTGTGTAGTCAGCCGGGTGCAGGTCTCGAATATAGTTGACAGCATGGGAGGGGGGTCAGGCATACTGTATGTACATTGCAGAACTGTGCCTCGGGAGTGCTCCTGCCTTAGCACACCTAAGCTAGGGGTGTGTCTATACCTGCCTGGTGACATTGGGAGGGATGACAGCAGTGGTGGGGTAGTCAGGGTGTACAGGCTGCACAAACAGGTGTTGATCAGCACAATCAGCAGATGACATGGCCAGCCCACCCATGAACAGTACGTTAATGCGAGCAAGCAGCATACACACAGGTTTCATCCGCACTCTACACCACCGGTGTATACCTGCAGGGACATTTCATGACACAGTCCAACCAAATGACACGGGCTGCAGCAGGCAACATATACCAACATGTGCAGGAGGCTGGGGCAGTGAGGATGTGTATGCTGCCAAACAACCCTTACTGGGGTGACATAAGACTTTATAGACCGAGGGTGACTTACCAGGGGCTACATGGGCTGGGGATGTTGGAGCACTATGGGGTGGACAGAGACCTCCTACAGCAGCTTGTTGACCTGTGCCTGCCACACCTGACACATCAAACAGGCCGAGGGAAACACATCACAGTGGATACCATGGTATGTGTTGGCCTAGGTGTACTAGCCACAGGTACCTCACACAGCACAACTGGGGATATCATGGGTATCTCACAGGCATCTGCATCCAGAGTATTGCACCAGTTCACAGACGCCATGTCAACACATGCTAGTGAGCACGTACATGTCCTCAACACACGTGATTAGTAGACCAGCAATATGCATCTGTTCAACCACATGGATGACTACCCTGGGGTACTGGGTGCTATAGCCTGCACACACATACACATTGTAGCACCACCCGGTGAGCGGGGTAGGGCCTACAGTCACTGCAGGGGCATACCCTCCAACAGCTAGGCCATATGCGATGGCCAGGGCATGAGATTGAATGTGTGTGCTGTCTGCCCTGGAAGCTATGATGTGTCCGATATATGGCTTCTGACACAGCTGTAGCACACCAATGCCAATATGGACATCCCCTACAGTCTCCTAGTGGGGGATGCTGGGTAAACACTGGTGTCGTGGCTGATGACACCCATCAGCAATGCACACACACCTGAACACTCACACCATACTGAGGTGGATGCACAGGCAAGACATATACTTGTGCATGTGTTTGGGATGCTCAGTTCACAGTTCTGGTATCCGGACACATCCATTGGAGCTCTGCAGTATTCACAAGCTACATGCATACAAGTTGTTATGGTATTTGCTATGCTACACAATCTTATCCTGCAGTAACAGTTGCAGCAGGAACAGCATGGGGCAGGGCCACACAGCCCAACACCACTGCCAAGGCCTGTACAGGCACAGTGTGACTTGGTGAAGGAACTACCTGAGCAGGGCACAGTCGGCAAAAGCCCGTGCACAGTATGACCTGCCCTTGGCAAAGAGGCAACACAAGGCATATGCACTGACACAGTAGGTACCCACAGATTTCCCCTCTCTGACCCACACACAGTACAATGGATGCCAAACATGACAGTACCTGTGCTCGGCCATGTATAGGAGGTGCACTGTGTGCATCCAACATAGGCAGCACTCCAGCACCGTCCTCAAGTCTGGAACACACCCAGGGTATGTCTATTGACCTAACAAGTGGCAGTTGTATTAGAATGTGTAGTTACCCATTGCTATGGTATGTATGTGAGCATACAAGTGACTGTGGTGGCCAAATGTTAGGGCAGCAGACAGTACACATCCATAGTGGCACCATGACCTCTGTAGCACATACGGGGGTCACAATGGTAGCCTGTAGTACACAGGGTGTCCTAACCCACTGCAGATTATGGGCTGACCATCATGTGTGTCCATACAGCCCACACACGTTCCATGCAGCTGGACAGATGTGGACCAATACAGACAAATGATATACGATGGCCTATGGATATGCCCAATGAATGACCCCAACCCCCTAAGACACACACAGATGACAGCAGGCCAGGCAGTTTGATGTAGGTTGTGTAAGCTAGGACGTCCAACACCACTGTGCTGGTAATTAAAGCTGGGAACTGACGTACCCTGGTATCCCTCCAACCAGCAATTTAGGTAGGTCCACACACTGACATGGAGTACCCGGCATACCAGTACAGTAGCGGCAGATGTGTACAACTGTTGGCTGTGCCCCCCATCAAACCTACACATGTGAGAGTCATGTGCGCCACCCACGGTGCTGTGTAGGACTGTGGTTGTGGTTGGATGTCCCCCACGCTATGCAGACATGTAGCAACTGTCAATGCCACATGACCATTAGCTACCCTGCAGACACAGCATGACACCTGTCTGTGTAGAACGGAGGGTCAGCAACACAGTACTAACTATCTGGACATGTGACACATGCAATACAGTTGACCATACTTGGCATGCTCACACACATGATGGTATGACGGTAATGTCGGTTGACAACATGCATAACAGTCATACTGGGCATGCTCACACACTGAAACACAGGATGGCCAGGCATGCATACACCAGTGGTCCGGACATATCTGCCAGTACATTGCTATACTGTTGGATGTCTGCACTGTATGGTGTGTGTGTGGTCTATTGTCTGTACATATGCCATGGTCTATTGTTAATTCACATGAGCTATGTGCAGGGTACTTCTACCATCACGTGTATAGGGCGGTTCTTTGTTTGCGGACAGGCCGACGCCTTTGGATACAGACTGGGTAAGGCACATTCCAGCAGGTGGGAGCAGTTGTGCATGGGTTTGCACAGTGTTAAGCACTGCTGACCTCTGGTCACAGCACCTTATACATGTTTAGACTCCACATTTCTTTGACAGTGCACTACTGGCATACTGGTAGACAAACACGCTTACAGCCGCTCACCGACATTTCCGCTTACATTTGTCACTCACGCTGGGTGTGTGCGATCCCTTGTGATGCGTATTACATCGGACTACATGACTACAGTATCGGGTATGTGTAACCATTTTGAGATGGCAGGCGTTTGACTGTATGGACTCGGTGGCCTGTCCAGTGACGTAATCATATTATATGTGTGTTCCTCATATGATCTGCTCCCATCTGCCTGATACATGGGAACCGATACTCTGCAATGCTGACATGTGACTTGAGTTTGTTAACGCAGCTGTCTGCCGAGTCATGCTACCGCATACCTACTGCACGTTGTCCACCTTTCAGATTGCACGACGGGAGACTGTAGGAGTGACACCTTTCCCACTTTGCATGGGACAGTCCCTCATCACGCATATCTCATGTGACAATACCAGAACTCTCCACCAATCGGGACACATTTCTACAGAATCAGGGACAGGTCAAGAAAAATCAGGGACACTTTTACAAAAGTAGTGCTATTAACTTGAAACATTGACAGAATCAGAGCATATGACTTAATACACATATTCTGAAGTAACAGTTGTTTATAACTCTTACTTATTGTCATTAGTCAGTAAGTGTAATTCACCACCTTTCCTTCAACAGCCACTAATTTTAGGAGGGATTAAGAGGGACAGAGTTAAACTTTCAGTCAAACTCAGGGACGTACCTGACATTCAGGGACAGTTGAGTGGTATGGACAATACTCTAGCCATTGCAACTGTCCTGATTAGAGGACATTCTCATGTTGTACGTGTCTGTACTGGTTGCTTGTTACAGGTCTTGTATACCTGACACATCGATATGTCATATGTAGTAGCATAAGCAACTTTACTGCTGCTAGACTACGCTTTGATTTGTTCCGATATGTATATTTCTGTACTATGCATGGCTGTAGGTATGTTCTGCCCTGGTACATCTGACATTTCTACAGAGCAGGTTCCACTTTGGCCATTCAGAATGGTGGCGGCCCTATAGACCCTATATGTAGAGCTATCACATGTGTCAAGGCAACACATACCCACAGCCAGTAGTAAACGGACGACTTCCACGGTTTGCATACGTTAAGGTTATTCATGTAGCATTATAATTGATAATACTGTTTCCTATTACATGTAGCTGTTACTGATACAACAAATTGATGTCTGACACCACTACACACACTATATAGCCTCCATTCCTGAACTCACAGGCCATGTGCCATAACTGTCATTTTGCAGGACACAACTGCCCAGATGGGTGTGTCCCTCACAGGCATGGGTGTTGAACCTCTTCTATTATGCTATCATCTACCTAAGGTGGTCAGCAAATTATGCACTTTCTGTCAGTAGCAGAACTCACATACCAATGGGTGTGAATGAACACTGTATCAGGAACAATGCATAACACCCTGTGGGACACATTTAGATGATTGGTTCTATTAACCAGACACATTCACAGTCACAGAGCATATGTATTCATTCACGTTTGTTGAGGTACATGCTGTTTATGACTCATACATGTTGTCATCTGTCATTACCTGTATTCTGCCACCTGTTCACCTAATATCACTAGTTCTGGAAGTGTTTAGTTGGACTTTGTTACATTCTGATACATAACTATGGATGTCCATGCTAATCAGGTACACGGCACTGATTTGGTCTCTATGTATTCCCCCGATGGTTTACAGACTATCCGGTAGATGTGCTCTTCAGGTTTGGGAGGTGTAGGCATATGCTATGCCCACATAGGAATATTAATGACTTCCACTGGGCGGGCCTACTACATCTCTGCCAACCAGCACCTGCACACTTAAGCCCATTAATGCATACCCATGGTCCACCTACCTGGCACCCCTCTACAGCAGTCATGACAAATACTTACTGCGAGCGCAGCTGGGGTATGAGCACACCCCTACACATTGCCCACTCTCCCCATCTCGGGACACATGTCGTACGTTTTGTCAACCCATGTATTATCACACTTGCACAACCTACTGTTCCATGTACACCTACATCCTGCTCATATTAATGTCAGCAGATTCACACGTACCCTGAATTTTTGGGGTCCCGCAAGGGACACCATTATCCATGTTTAAAGTGTAGACCTTACAGAACTCCCCCACTGGTACTTTCCTACTGGTGTTTTGGACAGCAGCAGTGTATTGATCTGTATTGCCTGTCTGTATGTCTGTCCGGCCTAGCTGGGTGATGTGGGGGGTACAACGTTTATTTATTGGACCTCCCAGTCACATATGCCCGGGCTGTAAATATGTTACCCCTAATTGCTGTGAAGTAACCTATTTATGTACATGTGTATATCTACACTGACATATATATTTTGTTTTGTGTGTATGTGTATATATCACTACCTGTTGTTTGTGTATATATATATCTATCTATATATATCCGTAGTATATCCTTGTGTGTGTGTGTATATATATATATATATATATATATATATATATATATATATATATATATATATATATATATATATATATCCATATGAATATATATGTGTATGTAAATTAATATAGATATATGTATATATACGTTTTTATCTATATATACATCTGTGTGCCCGTTAACCTATACATTTCCCGGACATGGACACTTACACATGCGTATTTGGTTTTATCTCTGCTTCAACAGCATACTATTGCCTTAGTCATTCTGACACTGACACTTCACACCAGTGAACTTGTGCTCAGTATAGTGCACATTATACAGCGGACAGATGTCGCACGCTTTTCATGTCTGGGGTGCCGCTGCTAACTGGGATGTGATACAGTGTCATTCGACCTATTACTCATATGCGCAGCCTATTATTCCTGCTACTGTGTTTGTTTCTGTGCACATTCATATTATTACTGTTGATAGGATGTGTGTTTGTGTTACTGTGACTGTACGTCAACATATTGTTGTCTTCATGTAGTTGTGTCTTTCTGTTTTTCCCAGTTTGGGGTTGTCACAGCAGAACTCCATTCCACTCATGGGTGGCGTATAGGTTTTACATGCCGGGCTGCCAGCCCTGACGCACAACATCCGACAAAGATACTCCCATTCACGCATGTCTCCATGCAAACGACACTCTATCTGGGAATTGCACCTATGTACTAGCTGACCTCCACGGGCTGCTACATTGCACCCGGCGCAACATACCCTAGCACTCCTGTGTCCATAATCGCATATCCATAGTTTCTCCTGCACACCCGAGTTGAGTTTCCACGCATAACAGCCATTATACACCTGATATCGCAGCCATGACACACCTTTACACATTGCCCTCTCATGAGCGTTGGGGCCCTACACACATTTTGTACCGCCTCATGTATTCACAGGCTCACCATCCATTCATATTTGCACATACGTGCCTTTCCTGGTGTTATGGATTATGAACGATTTGCAGGTTACAAGTGTAGGTGGTCGCAACATGTACTACATTCCGTCTGTTTACAATGTTGATGTAGCACTTCAACGATGTTATGGCCACTGGTATAACCCTGCCTCTGGTGTGAAGAGCGGTGCTCTACTCACACTTGTGCAGCTTTATGTGACATACGCTGCGAGCACTTCATAATTCCTTACTTGCTCTGGATTCCCTTCACAACCCTTATGTTTGCTTTCATCTTTCGGCGTTCCTTACATATCTATATATATATATATATATATATATATATATATATATATATATATATATATATATATATATATATATATATATATATATATATATATATATATATATAGATAAATATGTAGATATATAATTGCATATTTCTGTTATGTCTGTGGATATTTATCTATACACACATCTATCTATCTATATATAAATATAAAAGTTACAGCTGTACAAGACAACATACATTTGCTATGCTAATAGCTGCGTACACCCGCGCAGGCGCACTTGCATCTACTTATTCTGAGTTACATATGTTTACAGGCACTTCTTTGGGATTACATGTGCCTTATTCCTTATGAAAGTACCACTTTGATGGAATCCGGTTAATGGACCCATGCGAACGCGGTCACCTTTACATGTATAAATGTTGGCTTTACAGCACAGAGGCATTCATTACACAATTAATATGTGCTATAGTCGTACTTGAACCAGGAATGCCTTTACGTTGGGCGGATGCTGTAACCACTACACTATTGGTGTTCTGGCTCATTTATATGTATACCCATGGTTCATAGCTACTCTGACATATGCCTCACCGCTTCCCTTACACAGCAGGCATCCATTCTCCTGCTGGGAAAACCGCAGTACTACAGTTAAGACATTCCCTGTTTCCTACTGCTCTGGACCCGTGCTGCAAGACTACTCACTCCAAGGATATTCAGAACTCCTACACTTATAGTCCTCACACATATGCGTGTTTGATTTTTCAGGGTGTTGATGTGCTGGTCCGGTTTTAGGCTCGGCCGACTGGTGACTAGAACTGCCCTGGTGCTGTTCAAAGATCAGACGTAGCACATGGACAGAGTTAGTCCAGATTTTAACATTCTACCTGTGTTTACAGACGCAGGTGTTTGGGCACCTCTGACCACATTATTGGGTCGGCGCTACATAATTTAGGGGCGGGGAGTGGTTCCACTACATAATGCAGGTTTGGGGATGGTTTCCACGTGTTTCCCTTCCCATTTGACTATTTCATTCATTTATAGATACAATGAATATTATTCTGGACATCTGTTATAAATTCACTACAGGTATGCAATAGTCCTGTCAACAGATGTGACAGTTGGTTGGTGTACTTATGTGTACGGACCTCTGTGATACTCGGGGACTCGTTTCTACAGTGACAGGGACAAGGCTATGACAACTCAGGGACAATCACGGACACTTCTACCATATTAGTACTATTAACTTGGAACGTGTTGACAGATTCATAATACTACTAATTTTCTGCAGTTAAATGCATCTATTACTCTTCATTGTTGTAAGTAGTCATTCTCATTCAACACCTTTCCCCAAAGGTCACTGGCTTTGTGAGTGGTTAAGAGGCTGGCCAGTTATTGTGCGAATGCTCTGACCATTGGTAGCATTGACATTGTCATATGTACAGGTTGGGATGTATTCTGGGGACTAGGGTTGCCACCTTTTCAAATGGCCAAGATGGGACATTTTTGGAACACACATCAGATTTTACAAGCCGACACATACCCACGGTCAGTACAAAGGATAGAACTTTACTTATTTGCCTACATAAAAGCCTATTGTTGTAGCGGTTTAGTTGCTTATTCTGTTTCTTGTAACATTTAGGTATTTTAGATACTGAAATAATTATTTTCTGCAACTATTACATAACATATGGGACATAATTATGTCCTACAATCCCAGGACATTTGCCATTTGTAATGTATTTTGTCAGGACACAACTGTCCAAAGAGGGACTGTCCCTCACAAAGTGGGACAGATGGTAACCCTACTGCGGACACCAGATTGTTTGGGCCAACACATAGCCACGGTCAGTGCAGGTTTAGAACATTCATTTGTTTCCTAGCTGTGAGCCTTATACCTTTGGCACTTTTGTTGTTTGCCTGTTTCTTCTATGAATTACGTTTATTCTATCCTGACGTGACTACTTTAGGCAACTGTTACATGCAGTATGGTACATAGTTATTTCCTACAATCACAGGACATTTGGCATTGTATCATTGTTGGTCAGGTCACACCTACACACACATTAATTGTCCCTCACACAGTGGATCAGGGGGTATCCTGTTTATGTCAGTGCCTTCATCACCCTTATACCATGTGCCACTATGCGAATGTGTGCAATATATTCTCTCGCTTATTCGTGTCGGGACACGTGCGTCACGGGCAAGTGTCTGATCCTGGGTAGTAGGTTCTGCATGACCATCTAGGGCTGGACAGTCTCGTGCACCACTACTGCACATTCCAACTTGTGTCCAGATATCTACAGGACTGGACTTCGTGTCTTCATACCCATTCTAATGTTTACACAGGTTACTTATCCCATGAGGGATATCAAAAAATTGAACAAGACCAAAACAAGACAAATACCGGGCATTCTTCTGGCGTTATGAAAATGTGCTGGGGGTTTTACATGCAAGGGATACATAGTTTGCAGTCCTGAAACTGCCTAGGGTGACACTACCTACTACATATGCGTAGTGGTCACTATGTGTAGATGTGGCGGCACCAAACCAGTAGGACAAGTATGGCTGGATTTGGTGGACGTTCAGGTATGGGAGCAGGTTGTGTGCTGTGGAGGGGAGGTTGGGTAGTCCATTATGCATCCAGGTGTGTTGCATTTGATATGGCTAGTTCCATCAGGATCAATCTGTGGGTATGTGCCGGTGACATGTCTATACATTTGTATCGCACATTTTAATATTCATATGTTTGTGGGATTGTGTTCTACAGTATGGCCTGTCTGGTTGTATTGCAGATGTGTATACATGTTTTTGTGTTTCTTTCTGCTTCACCCGGTGTTCCCTCATACACCTCCGGTTTACCTATTCTGCATACGACACAGTGTCACCTTGGAGGATTATACCATTACCCATCCCCCACACACACATATTCCTGACACTCCATCCATCACTGCTTTGGTTGATGGTCCATGACACGGTCAAGGTAACACATTGCATACCCTACATATGTCAGGTACCTGCATGGTTGTGTGGACTACCCTGCCATGTCTGACTTTCCACATGCTATACCTCACGCACATAGGTATATGCCCATACTTAACTTTCATGACATGGTTGGTATACCCGGGTAATACCCATTCAACTGTGACACATCCTGACAAGTTCGGCTTGGACCGCTGATGTGCGGGTTTTGGCTGACTGTTCTAATCATTGGTAGGATGCCACCTTTTCCTATGTTCAGGATGGGATATATTCTGGACACATATCCAAATGTGCTGGACAACACGTACCCACAGTCAACAGTACGGATAATACTATTCCTTTCAGCCTACATGTTGCCTTATTGTTGTAGCAGTTTATATGCTCCTTCTGTTTCATTTACATGCTTATTGTATTTCCTGTCACATTTGGTATGTGAAATACGGACATACCTATTGTATGCGACTATTACATGCATTGTGGGATATAATTCGGTCATACGGTCACTAGATATGTACATTTATCATGTTATTTGTTATGGACACATCTGCCCAGCTGTGTACCCTCCCTCACAATATGGGTCAGCTGGTGACCCTGACCATTGGGCTGGACGTACCTATTGGCGGCTCGCTAACATATGATGCGTTTCACTTCCACTTGGTATAACTATCTACACTGCGTTGGACTATGGGCACATGGTTTTCAATGTCATTTGTTCACGGGATAGGGACCCGTTATTCCCTACCGTGCATTTGTGTTTGCTTCTTCATTTTGTGTTCGCAGGAACTGTCTTGCATGCTTTGCATACGTTTCAGTATCCACGGACACTGACAGATGTGATTACTATTGCTTGCAAATTGTTATATGCAAGCATTTTAGGTTGCACGTCAACAGCTGACATTTCCATGCCTCCGTGCGGCACTTCGACATGCCCTATGCACCCGCGCTCCTTTCCTATGCACGTGGCTGTGGCGGCAGCGCGCCTTCATTAATATGCATTTGGTGCTACTGCACCATCTTCATGCCGCACGGTCAATGCAAGCCTAATGCCGGCCTTGCGCCGAGCTTCAAAAATCCCGGGGTTCATCTTAAAGCTTACACAATGGAAACTCAAATGCATTAATATTTGATCTCTGTCTAATACAGGTGAATAGATATTAACTGTTATTTTTATGATCTTAAATTATATAAATATAATATTCACATTTTTCTAAATATCTCAATAACCAAGTAACATAGACAGAGCTCCTTAGCCTCTTATGAAAGCTCTCAGCTAGATGAATAAAATATTGCTGGTATGTGTGTAACTTGAGTGGTTGCTGAGATATTGTCAGTTGTTTACAAAATATTACAAATGACATAGTTACTATGTTTACTGTGACTTATAAAACACAGTTTAAGACCTAGAACCTAAATAATACTGTCACTGTAAAAATACATTATGCTGAAGAGTTTGCCATTTATAATTCTTTCATAATCCCTGTGGTTCCAGAAATATCAACATTTGTTTGAAATGTGATAACATAATTTGATTCTGTCAAAAGGCTTAGGCTCCACCCATTGGAAGTTATAGTGCAAACTTCCTGAGCTCCACTGGAGTGAATGAGTTAATAGTCACACAGAGTCAGATGCTTTCCCCATGCCTAGGACAGATGAAGCCTTTAGAGCATCTGGATGGGGCTAAGTATCTGACCACAATTGATCTGACCAAGGGTTACTGGCAGGTGCCCTTGACTTTCACCATTAGAGAGAGGTCAGCCTTTGTGACTCCTTTCAGATTATATGAGTTATATAATGTCCTTTGGGATGAAAAATGCCCCAGCAACCTTACAGAGGCTGGTAGATCATATTCTAACAGGAGCAGGAGATTATGCCTTGCTTACCTGGATGATATTGCCATCTACAGCCATTCCTGGCCAGAACACCTATAGCATGCCAGGGAGATCCTTGATAGACTGCAAAGGGCAGGGTTGACTATTAAGCCCAGTAAATGTCAGGTGAGTATGACTACTACATCTGCTATGTGGGACATAGAGTGGGGAGTGGTAAGATCAGGCTATAGTCTGCCAAAGTGGAAGCTATTCAGGCATGGCCTGATGCTGTTACCAAAAGGCAGGTGAGGGCATTCTTGGGGAAAGCTGGGTACTATATAAAGTTTGTTCCCACTTATAGTACAATAGCTGCCCCCCCCCCCACACACACAGACCTGATGAGGACAAACAGGCCAGATAGGGTAGTGTAAACCCCAGCCTGTGACCAGGCATTCCAAAACCTTAAAGGGACTTTGGGAGGACCCTCTGTGTTAGCTAGTCCAGATTACAGCAAAGAATGTGTTGTGCATGTGGATGCATCAAAGCATAGGGTGGAGGCTGTACTCAGTCAGGTTTCCTCAGAGGGAGATATTGTATATCTCAGACATAGACTCCAACTCAGGGAGGAATGTTATGCAGCTGTAGAAAAAATAATGTCTAGCCATAGTATGGACACTGCAGAAATTCAGCCCGATCTGTATGGAAGGAAATTTGCTGTGGTTAAAGACCACACTCCCTTTAACATGATTACATTGAGCCATCCAGCAAAATGCTAAGTTATTAAGGTGGAGCCTTGCAGGCATATGTCATGACACTGTGGCACCATAGTGGGGTCAGCATTGCCAATGCAGATGGGCTCTCGAGACAGGGTATGGGTTAAGGTGTTCCCAGATAAGCCCATTTCTCTCAAACTACATTTTTCCTGGGTCATTTGAAAAACTAGTTTGAGTTTTCAAGGGGGGGGGATGTGGTGTTATGAGGTAGTGCCATCTGTGCCAGGGAGAGTAGGGAAGTACATGTGTACATATGTCAGCCTAGCTAGCTGGAGTTTTGTAAATAATTTTATGTTATTTGACTATCAGATGTTTGAGTTAAAAATATATTTGTAAAGTTACTTGTGTTAAAAATGCATCAACAGTTGGTCATGTTGGACCGAAAAAATGTATGCATGTATATTAGGTTGTATTGTTGTAAATGATCAAAAGTGCATGTTTATCAGAGAACCCTGGAAGGGTGGAAAGTTTGAAATTGTGTTATAGCTTTCAGGTGCTGACACAGATTTTAGCAAAGCTCTGTGTGTGTATTGCACCAGAGTTAGGTGACCAGAAGTGATGTCATCCTCTAACCAGCATCTGGTTTCTTTGGAACTCTCACAGCAGCACTTTGGAACCTGACAGGAAACATTTCTGACAGGATATATATCTCACACATCTATACATACAGAGAGACATCATCTGGCTTTTGCTATGGTAATACACTCAGCACACATCAGCTTGTCTTGCTTTAGTAAGTAGTCAGAGAACAGTAATTCTTTAGTTAGTCAGGGACATTTAGTGAGAATAATTTAGCATTGTTTTCTGTATCTGTGAGAAACTATCCAACTCTATTATTTTTTTTTGTCTGTGTGGTTGAAACTCTGTTGTTTATTGTATTCGGTATTCTCCTGTTTTTTGTTTTATTATTTATCATTAAATATTTTAATACCTTTCATTGTGGCTAGTCCTTTAGAGAATATGTTTAACATCTTGAGAGTGATTATGCTTGTTTAGTGACATTGTGGCCATTACTGAAAGTCTTGCTGCTTTGACCACACCCTACTATTTGTATTAGTATGAATTTTACACAGTTTAATTGTGTACCCTTTGTAAGAGCCTTAGGGTAGCTGACTGGTGGGAGCATGATTACCTCAGAGTCTGGGCAGAAAGGGGCACAGCTAGTAAATCTGTGCCAGCTTTTCCCAGGTGTTTATGTGTGTGTGAAACTCAAATATCCAAGTGTGTGTGTCAGCTACTGGGAACAGGGAAACAGAGCTCTAAAGTGGTCAGTGTGGAGTTTGGTTTGGGCCTGGAGAGAAAAAGCAAGTCCAGACCCATTTCTGGCATCTGCTTCCTGTGTGCTCTTAAGGGAAATTGTGCCTGGTGCAGGGAGCATCATCTGAAAATACTGTGTGAATGCATCTTTGTTCTTAGTGACCGTCCCTCACCAGGGTCAGTGGTGAGGACTGCGTCTCCTTGATTGCTGGGCCAGAGAAGGGACCCATCACAGGGACTAATTAATTTAATTCCTGGAACTCCAAAAGTAGATAGGGAAATCATAGAGGCATTCAAGCAATGCAAAGTAATACAAGTATTAAAATTCTAGTGTGTTACCTCAAGGATCTGAACTGGAGAGAACATCATCACCTTCTCCAGTTTAAAATGTGCCAAGGTGGTCTCAAGCTCAATGTCAAGGCTTAGAGAGTCAGAAATTGGTTCTGAGTGACCCTGTGCCTAGTCTCACCATTCAGTTAGCTGCTGTTTCAGATATTATTGCAATTCTTAACCACTCTATTGTGAATCAATATCCATGATATGGAAGATTATTCATGAGGCTAATATTATACGTATTATACATATTGTACGTAATGTGCACTTTGAACTACTTATTTTCAAATAAGTTTATTTTTGCTGCATTATTGCATATATCACATGACACTTAGTTTAGTTCTAGTGTAGTTGTAGATAGATGCAATCAATACATGTACTTATAGCAATTTATATTAATTGCATGTATCTGTTAAAGTGAAGGGATGCATCATATAAAGATACGTGTAACTATGATGTGATTATTACAGTTGCTGTATCAGTGCCAGGGCCAGTCTCTGATTTTGTGCCCTGCTACCTTAGGCTGGCACTCCAAGCCACATCCTTGCTATCTCCACCCCAGGTCTTCATTAAAAGAGGAAAAAGCAAAAGTCAACTCTCTTAATTTGGTGTTCCAAGCCAGGTCCCTGCCCTCAGCCCAGCCCCTCAGCTCTTCATTGGAAGAGTGAAAAAAAGTCTCCTCCCTTAGTTAGGTGCTCCAAGCCAGATCTCCACCCCATGCCCATCTGCATTGTTTTTCAGTTGAAGCTTACCACACAGAAAGCACCATTGCACTGAACTGATATTCTGTACTGGCATTTAGAAATGCAGGTACAGGAAAAGGAATGCAGGAGCTGCGCTTCCTGATCACACCCCCAACTCCTTTTACCCAGGGTGGCTGGACTATTTGCCCCACCCTTGCTACGTTTCTAATCTCTAAGGGAGTTACAAGTAAACAGGTATGTGCATCATGTGACTTCTTCAATAGACCAGTTCAGTAACAGCTCTTGTTGAATGCACAACATGTCTAATGACTCTGTGCTTACTCATCTTGAGTCTGTGTTTGCATTATTACATACATATGCTACAGCCATTCACTTTGAATTGAAAAAACGGAGATAGTCTGGCAAGTTATCTGCAGTATTTGAATTCTATGTGAAGTAAAGTTAAAAACTTGAGTTTTAAAACTTTTCATTATATACACTGAATTTATGATTTGCTATGCCCAAACTACTGCAACTTGCACAGACAATAGAACCTTTTTATAAAGCTTTTGTATAATGAAAAATGCTACCTTCATTTTTTTCATTGCCAGCTGATTTATTTTAGGGAAACTTAGTCCAAATTCATTAAAATATTAGACAGTGACATTAAGATATGCTGAGATATTTCAGGGGATGAGCCAAAAGACATCATTAAATCTTGCCTTTCTTCCTATTACACGTAATGGAAGTGCTATATGATTTACACCATTCTAAGGAAAATATCTTTATTTCTCTCTAATACTTCTAAGCACAAGAGAAGAGAACAAAGAACCAATTTACCACTTCACAGACATTGCTGTAGTCATATATGTTACATGCAGAGTGGAGTGCTTAATCCTTCCAGATGAGTTTCATCTGTCAACACATTTGTTAATGCTTCACGTTGCATTCTTTCACTAACAGCTGCTGAATTATCATGCTACTTATTTAAGGGGGTTACTGAGCAGTTGTAACTGTTACGATGAAGAGACCTTGGCTTTGTTAATTAATTAGCTGGCAGTGACAATAGAAGAAAGTGACACCTTCATTCTGTCATTCTTATCCATTCCTGTTGAGTAATTTCTACAGCAAATAAGTGTTTTTAAACAAATGGAGATACTAGTGATACAGTGCAGCTTTAGAAAATGAATTTATAAAGAACGCTATATTTTATAAAATGAACAAATCATTGTCTGTGTGAAGAGATAATACCAATTGTCAAGGCACAAAAGAAACTAGGATGCCATGGCAAGGAGCCAGCATTATTTATTTCTCTGGTGAAAGTACTTACTTAGTAGTATTTAGTATTAAATCCCTTAGTTAACTGGAAAGCTATGCTTAATAGGTTTTAGGATTTTTTTTTACTTAAATGGACATATTAATGGCTGTGTAATTGAAATGATTATGCAAATACAATGCAAAAATAAAACAAGTCTAGGTTTTAATCATGTTATAAAGTCATCATTTTGCCTTGTAGGAGTTTTTTGAGTAAATATTTAGTTTCATTTCATCCAGTAATACTGAATTGTCTTTCGATAACTAGCTGCATATTGCGCTATGTTTTGCTATAAGTTACTTTAAATCAAGTTTCATGATTTCACAATATATTTATGACAATAATACAAATAGCTGGTATTAAGACATAAAGAGCACATAGTGTTATTTGAAGTAACATGATGAACAGCAATGCACAGGGAGTTGTGATTCAGAGACACACTTAGCATGCTGTATTCTAAAGACTGCATAATGACTTACAAATGGGTATCAAAACACTAAGGAAAGCCATCACACATGCAACACATGAATCAACCATGGTTGAGCAATTCAGAAATGTATAAAATTAGCACAATAGGCTATGGTGATCATCTATTCTGATCACCAGGATTTTTAATGTAGAGAAGCTTCATTTGTGTTATGATGTTAGCAGTTGTGTCAGCATTAGCAGAGCAGCATGTGCTAGTGGCAGTCATTGTAGGTAGTGTCCATGATATTGTGAGTTGTTAAATTCCATATCACAGATGAGTCCATCAGTAGCTAACATACAGTCACCTCAATGACCAGAACATTGTTGATCGCTACTGTTTTGTACAGAGATACCATACAGGAGTTAATAGACATATGCTACCCTAACATGGAATCAAGGGGATGCATGAACTGTCCATCCTGCTGGACATGAAGGTTTGTCTTTCTTTAATCACTTTTACTACATGGATGTTTCAGTGTCTGAGAGGAGACTGCGTCACAATAGGAGTTTTTCAGACACTGGCCTTGCAAATCCTACACCATTTCCATTTTTTATTGCACTGCTGCAGGACTGAGCATGATGGCTCCTCTACTTGCAGCCAATCAGTCCATTCATTTCACGGTTACAGTAACTAGGGATCC
This sequence comes from Protopterus annectens, assembly GCF_019279795.1. Lineage (NCBI taxonomy): Eukaryota > Metazoa > Chordata > Ceratodontiformes > Protopteridae > Protopterus > Protopterus annectens. The sequence continues at coordinate 948,613,974 of NC_056745.1, read as the reverse complement.
CCAGGCAGGCAACAACCCTACAGCCCATCCATTTCCTCCCATGGAATCCCCCATAAGTACTGCTGTTCATGACAAGAGTGTGCAAGCCTTGCTGGTCCTATGGGGAGGTCTACTCTCTCACTCAGTGAAGCACTCCCTCCCCTTTTCATGTGGTGGCTCTTCTGAGCTCTGCTTTAGCTGTCTTCTGTGGGTTCCCATGACTCACTGCCTGGTTGCACATGACAGCAAGGGCTCAGCAGACCGAATGTTCCATGGGATAGGTACCCAGTGCTGCCATTAGGTGCCATGTATGTAGCAGGCCAGGACCACAGAGGGGGACTTGAAGATGACTCCCAGCATGTAATCATCTGAGAACTTTTTAGCCAGAGATAGCATCTTTCCCTATGCGTACACAGAACATAATTGAATGTTTTTGTTTGGACTTCAAAAGTCCCACTTCCACTGCTTGGTGCACTGGAGTATGCTTTGGAGACTATCTGCAAGATATTTGTGTTTTGTACCATAGTATACAAAATGGTGCTATGATATCAGCTGCAATGTGGCAACACCCTAACTCTGTCAGATGCTGCTGTGGCAACAGTGGAAGATGAATTAGGTGAGGAGTCATTCAAGGAACTGGCTGCAGCAGGAATCAGTGTGAAGCAGAGGCAGAATGTATGTTGTGGCACTGGAAAAGAGGCAGTGCAGCATCTGGTCCACAACTATGGGCCACAACAAGGCCAACACAGAATAAAATTGATACATGTAATAGCACATTTTGTGCATCAGACATTGCCATACCCACACAGGCCACAGTGGTGGGCAGAGCACAAATATCATCATTAGAACAGGAATGGTGGGAAACAGTGACAAGAACATCAATGGTTGCATAGGTGGTAGGGTCATGAATGGAGAATGCAGCAGCCATACACATGGTTAAAAGGTTGGAGGAGTCAGGGATCATGCCCTACAGTAATGAGCTGGAGCTTCCTTAAAGTGAACTAAGGCCACATGTAGCATGTGGCCCTACACTGTCAGGACTCTTCCCAAGGAAACATGCACCACATCAGGAACATATACAAGGACCCTTCTGTGGCCACTCATGTGCTATAGCAGTAGACTATTAGTGTCCACGAACCCATGAACAGCCATGGCTAGGTTGGGCATGACTGCAAGGGGAGTGCAATGGCATTGAACTGCCAAACCCCAAGTGGATTGCATGGTGGGATGTGTCTGTGGTAGACCTGGAAGATCATTGACCATAACAATAGGAATGTCTCTGCCCAGGGTTAGAAGCAGCCATGTACAGTGGAGGCAATAAAGCTGTCTCTTGAACATTTGTATAAGCCTGGCATGTGGCCATATAATCCAAAGCTTTCTAGTAGCATGACAGTAGTGTGCTGTTACCTGTATCTTCATGGCTGCTCCAATGTTTGTTAACTGGACGACCACTGGCCTTGACAGGAATGCATAGTGCAAGTCTCTGTACACCATTTCACTCTGTATGCATTGCAAGATGTCCCAAAAATGGTTCTCTGAAATGGTTGTACTTCCTTATTCAGGCCATGTAGCCCCCACAACATCTTTAACATGATGAGAGTAGTAGCCATCTCTACTTGGACAACTGACTTGTACATCTATTGAACAATGCCAAGGATGATACTCAGGTTTGGGATTGTCCTGGAGGTCCTGTGATGATGGCCACATGCATGCCTCTTCCTCTATGCTGGATGAGTGCACCACAGAGGCAGTGCTGTCCCCTAATGCCATCTATGATGAAGACACCTGTGTAGCTTGGGTGGGGCTGATATGGATGAAAAGTCCAGCACTAATCACAGGAGATGCTAGTGGTTCATCTTACACCTCCACTAATACGCCATCTATGGGTGATGTGAGTGTGCCCTCTAATATTAATGTTGCTGTCAGTGCCACTATGTTATTGGACTATGCCATGTGAATACTGCCATTATTATCAACCACTGGTAACCTGCTGACATCAGGCATGTTCTGACCTGTTGTGCTTGATCCTCTGTCAGTGGGACTTGTGAATGCAGTGGCAATGCTGGATCATATTTAGCCTGCACATACAAAGATAAATCCCTGACTATGGCCCAGGTGGCCCAAGACTGAATAGCACTTCAGGCACTTGACAGTATAGACGGGGAAAAATGGGTGTGCTCATCCTGAGAGGTGTATGTAGTCAATTAAATGTAGGTGTAAATAGGGAGGGGCAAATGGGGCAATCACCCTGGGCACTGTCTTTTCAAGGGTGAAATTCACAGACATAAAATAAAATATATATATAGTTTTTCAGTCATATACTTCTTTTTCCCTTTAAGGAAAATGGCAATGTGTATATCCTAAATGGACATCCAAGACAGTCCGGTGTGCCTCACGCTACTGCTTACATCATCTTGCTTGGGCACTACCCTCAATAGGCCTGTGATTGCCTGTGCAGGCATGGAGGGAGGGTTGCTGAGGTCAGGAAAGACAGTGTCTTGGGCTGTACATGAGGGATGTAGTGTTTTTCATAATCTAAATCTCTCACTGTGGGTGCATGTGGTATGTTGGAAGAGATACTAGGAGAGAAAAAAAGACCAAGTCTCTCACGTAAGTAGGATTACTTACTAGTATGCTTCTTATGTATACTAGGACAGATGGCTGAAGGCATTGGTTGGGAGTGTAATTTAATTTTGGTGCTTGTGTAAACATGGACTGACTGCTGAAGGGATCGTTGGAGGAAACATTTCCTTTTGATGCTTGTGCAGCTTTAACAGACTAATGAAGGGGGTTGTGGGGGGAAATGTTTTATTTGGTACTTGTGCATATTTGGACAGACTGCTTAAGGGGTTGTTGGGGAAAATGTTTCATTTTGGTGCTTGTGTATACTTGGACAGACTGCTGAAAGGGTCATTGGGGGAAATATTTTATGTTGGTGTCATTGAAGTTCTTGTATATATATGGACAAGCTACTGAAGAGATCTTTGGGGGTAAAAGTTAATTTTGATTACGTTTGATTGCTTGTGCAAACTTGGATAAACTACTGAAGGAGTCATTGACGAAACATTTCATTTTGGTGTCATTTGAGTGCTTGTGCATACATGGACAATCTACAGAAGGGATTTCCAGGACATTTAGAGAAAGAAAGCAAGCAATGCAGCACAGCCAAGCATAATTGTAATGTATATCCTTCTTAATCATTAAAACAGGGATATATAGTAAATCCTTTCTCAGAAGATTAAACCCCTTGTTGATCAAGCTCACTGAAATGTAAGTGTTTTTGCAAGGGGTGGCAGGGTCCCCTGCATCCCCAGTGATGGGATGAGCTATTCACACCCTCTGTATTTATATTACTCGTCTCTTCTTGGTCATTGAAAAAAGTAACACATCTCTGTCTGTCATGAAAGCAGTTTCAGGTGGACATAACTCACAACCTCTTAGCTCAGGAAATCTGGACAAATCCTAAAATAATGGGGTCAAAGGCATAAAATAGGGAGAGGTGTTTATTGTTTTTCTAAAGGTTAAACTTAGTTGTTAGAATAACATGATTGGTATCAATGTAAATTTTCTGAAGGAAATGAAATCTGAAACACAAATGAGTGCAGTCCTTATTGATTTTCCAGAAAACTGTAAATGTTATGAGGTGAAAATCTGGACATTCTGCAAAACTCTGGAGAATTGAGAGGTATGATCAGAGGCCAGGGCTAAATATTCAGCACATGTTGCTTAATACTCTGAAAGTCCATTTGTTGCCTAGGAGAATGGAGAAAAATCAATCAAAAACGGGGCCTCACTATATTCTTTATTCTTAATAGGCATCTTGAGGTCTCCATTAGAATACCTTGAAATTATCACAATTACTGTAAGTTTGCAGAATAACAAACTGTGCACCCTAAAGTATTATACCATATGTCTGAGGCAGAGATTTGTGTAGGGCTTTGGCAACCTTTCTTCTTCATTTGGTGCTTAAGCAGCTGAAGCGCATCATAAAACAGGATAGCTTTATGTAGTGCAGTATACAAATAGTAAATGATGTTTGGCAACAAACTAAGTTGTCCCGGGACATCTTCATGGGGGGGGGGGGGGTTAGGTTAATATTAGGGGGAGTTAAGTGGGTTGGGGAGGTGAAAGGGTTAAGTGGAGGCAGAGATGGTTGGGAGGAAATGAGCTAAGAATGGGGAGGGGCTTAAGAGGTTTAGTCTAGTGTAGTTGGGTTAAGCAATCACATTTTGGCGTGAACTTGCTACCCACCCACCCTCCCTCTTTTCATTGGTGGGAAGTGGGGTTATTTATCAGTGGGGGTAGGCGGAGAAGAGGGATAGGCTTGCCCTCTTCTGTTCCCTCTCTGATGTCTGGATGTTCATTTCAAGGATCTGGGGAAAGGAAATGAGTAGTTGGAGGAAGACTGCTGAATAGATAAGCGAGCTGACACTAAGGATGGTGCTTATTTGGTGGAAGGTAATTCAATGGATGGTGTATGAAGTGAGTTGGGAAGCTGCTTCATATGTAAAGTAAGCGAACAGAGGTATGGACCCTGCTTGTTGGGCAGAGTGAGTAGGTACGCTGCCCTGATTAACATCGCAATGAATGGTATATGAAGTGAGATGAGACGCTGCTTCATAAGTAAAGTAAGTGAGTAGAGGTGTGGGCACTGCTTACTGGGGCAGGGTGAGTAGGTACGCTGCCCTGATTAGCATTACAAGGATGTTATGCTCTATTTAGAATCAATTATATCATGAATACTTGTAATTAATAAAGTTGGTGATCAAAGCTATGTTATGGAAATTTAATAAAGGTCGTCAAATGTCATTTGGTGTGATGTGTGTTATCGAAGGGGACCGGGACAATTGAATTTGATATTTAGGATTGTTAATGTTTTTTAAATGTGTGTTATGATTAAAATGAAGTTAATTGTAGCTAAGATAGTTCATTTAATGGTTATCTCTGACACTTACTTTATTAATGACTAGCATGCACATTGGATATATACCTATCATGGTTTGTTTTGTGTATTAACAAAGAGTTGTGTGTGTGTGTGTGTGTGTGTGTGTGTGTGTGTGTGTGTGTGTGTGTGTGTGTGTGTAAGTTCATGGGTTAGTACTAGGCTATGTGCCCTTGTGTGCCATTTTAAGCATGGTCAGATTTCCCATTCCAAAGGTAAACATCAAACTCTGTACTTGTGCATATGAGATAAACCTGGTATGAGTCATACTGTCAAACTTTAATCCAAGGGACTATTATTTTTTTTTTCCAATATATTTTTTACTTCTTTTGTTGCTTATTTGCTTACTCTTTGCATTTATCCTTATTTATTTGTTATGTTTGGGGGTCATTTTATAACCGAAATAAGGCACTTGGCAGTATAGCCTATATTCTCTGGAAGAGCACACCCCTGTTGCGAAAGAGTAAACACACTCAGTGTAAATGTTTAGCATCTCATTATACCACTGGGGCAATAAACCACACATTTCTGTGTAGATGATCCAGTGCTCACTGAACTAGCACTAACTATTAAATCTTTGTGTTACAAGGAGCTGTGAAGTAAACTTCAGGTACAAATGGTGTGGCAATAGACACTAAATATTTTGTGCAGTATACACATATATATAATGTTGAATGTATATTTTAGCTGCTTCTCCCTTAGGTCATGCTTTTCTGTTGCTGCCACACCGCAATTAGTTCATGTTTTTCTGTGTTTCAGTTTATACTTACCAAACTCTAAATAGTTAAATTTGTTATGCTGCTGTTGGCATTTGGACTGCACCTACAAAGAGATGCAGATTGTATTGAATTCTGCTTTATTTTTAATATCTGTGTGGTTTCTTTAAATTGATAAATCTATGTAACTCTGAAAATACATTAAACTTTCAATAAATCTTCCTATTTGGGCATGCTTTTGAGCATCTTGGTCTGTTTTGTTTTTGTTAAAAGTTGTTGTCAAGGCATTTTTTTTACTAACCCTGTTAAAAAAACACTTTTGGGGGGTCAGAAAATGAGGGTCTCGCACTGGGCTCTAAATGGCTTATCTACTCCTCTGATTGAATGTACCATCACAGTTGATCCTTGGTTCAAGCCAGGGATGTATGAAGGCATTGACTTTAGGTGGACATGGCTGCAAATAAATAACGTGGAGACATGGATGATACAAAAACATACCCCTTTCCTAGGGTGGAATGGATGTGAGTACAGAGTGGGTTCTTTGAATGAAATATAACATTCCTTGTCAAGAGTATGACTCAAAGATTCATAGATATTCCAAGGCCCCTAAGTCTCACAATGATACATAACGCTATGGCAGAACATCTTAATCTTCTAACTGGACCACAAAATTGGTCAGAGCTAGTCCAGTGGCTGCTAGTCTGGTTTGGTAGACTTGCTGAATAAGGGGAGGACCTTGGAGTAGCAGATGCTCAGACTGAAGGAGTCAAAAATGCGACCAAAATATGCTGGATCATATATGTGATCAGCTTGCCTATGACAATTTCTTGTGCCTCAGTTTGGTGTACAGTAAGATGTCAGTAATTTTACAGCACACCTGTACTCTTTTTTTTCTTATGGTCACCTACTCCATTGATATACTGGGGTCTATATAACATAAGAGTGAAAGTTGAAAACAGCGAATGCTTAGATCGAAATTAAAAAAAACAAAACCACACAATGTTGAATGGCCGGAACAGCAATTTTTTTCCCAGGGAAAAAAAATCGCTGGGCCATTCTTGCGACCTTGCCGTTTCCTCCTGGTGCGATCTTAGAGTTGGAGAGTGTGGGGGATAAAGCCCTCCACTGTATTTTGTCTGTACATTTTATTTTTTGGAGCAGTGATTTTTTTTCCCTGGGAAAAAAAATTGCTGTTGTGCACATTCGACATTGTGTGGTTTCATTTTTTTTTTAGTTTGATCTAAGAGCATTTGCTGTTTTCAGCTTTTGTTCTTCTAATATAGACCCATATACTGCAGCAGTCCTTGCCACATCTGGTCCCAGAATGCCCTGTGCACTGGGCTACAATTGTTGTCCTTGTTTTAACATGCTGAGTGGACATGGCCTCTTCAGGTACTGAATTTAGCAAAGCTCCCACACAGTGCAGCTAGGAAACCATGACCTTCCTACACCTGCTGCATTGTGACCAGTGAGAATGTCTGCTGATGGGGTTTGAGAACCCAGTCTGTAAAACTGATGTCTAGCACCAACTTGCTTGGGCATTTATTAGTACCACTGATATCACCATTTCTATTAAAAGGTGCAGGCCAAAGTACAATGACCTTTGGATTCCAATTAGACTTGATCCACCAGTGTGTGACAGGAGTTAGGGTGATGGCACCACCTTACCACTGTAAGAATTCTGTTCTTGATCTGTCACTGTGCATTCAGCTTATTTCTGTAGCTCTAACTATTCTTTACTGTCAGGGATATACTGTATTGGTTACTGTACATTTTACATTTTTTCATTGACTGGGGACAAACAGGATGATGTCCCTAAGGAGGTGTGGCAGACTCTACTGGTAGCCGGATAAGTGCAATTTATTGCTTGGGTTCTGTGCACCAGTCACTGTTTCTGCTGCTGGGTCCCCAGCAGTCCCAAGGTCTGCCCGTTCATGGGGTGATGAACTATACCCTATGGAAGGTGGCCTGGAGGGCTTGCTGGGGGTCTCCATGTTGACCTCTCAGGAGGGGGTGAAGGCTCCTCCTCTTCTTTGTGTGGTTCAGAGGATCACCTTGTGGGAACAATGGTGGTTGGTGAGGACTGAGGTGCACCAGTAGTTGGATACCCACCACTGGTACTCTGGAACATCTTCTTATGTGGCTGATTGAGTTGCATGGTCAGCCAGACCCATACATTGGGTTACCAGAGGCAATGCCAACCCATGATATCAGCCATGGAGGTGACTGAGATCTGTATATGTTTTCTTCTGGGCCAGTGAAGCAGTTCTCCACACCCTCTTGTCTCTTATCATTGCATTCCTCTTTCTTGTGAGTCATTCTTAGTCCCCTATTTGTAATCCAGTCCTATCTATCACCTGTTTTCTAGCCTGTGTCAGTCCATGCCTCTACTCTGTCACCGCCCCATGTCATTACCTCGACTATCAGCCTTAGTCTGCATTGTATGTTTGCCTATTCCTTTTCCTTCCCTATATGCTCCTTCCTATCCACATGCACACTTGCTCCTTTGTATCTTCTCCTATACCGTCCTTAATAAAATGAAAAATGGGCACCTGTCCCCATAGAAATCTACTCTTTTTGCACCCCACATATATTCTCCTAATGTTCTTTCACTGTGTTACTCTGCTCAGTTTTCCCCATTTCTATCTTACCAATCTCCATGTTTTCTTGTCATGTACATGATGAAATGGCTTAGCATTTTGCTGTGGTGCCACTGTATGAGATGCCATCAGTGCCTATGTTGCAACTGTAGTGCACTTCATAACGTGTGAGCATGCATAGCACTGGACGTGGCACTTGCCTGATGCTTTCCTTTGGGTCAAGTGACCACTCTTAGCAAATTGTTCAAGCTACACTGTTACTACAGTTATCACAGTTGTGAAGTTTCATTGTAAGCTAGTGGTAATAGATAAATCAGAATGCTTAGGACAGAGAGCCTTATTGCTCGAGGAGCTGAGGTCAGATGAAAAGGAAGCAGCCAGCAGATCCAGTGAATTACCCTACCATCAAGAAGATGTGGGACTCCAAAAATTGCTAGTATTGAATTTGTCCAACAGGTCATTAAATGAAACTGAGATATTGGTCTTAAATAAAGGACTGTCGTTTATTCCTGCAGGGACTGCTGATTTATCACAGACATTAATAGATTAAAAATTATTTATCAGAAATGTAATGTTGAAATTGACATTTTATAACAATGAGATGGCAGCTTGTTCTGAGTTTAAAATACTTAGTAATTATATTCCACTCAACCATCCTTTGCTTGAGGCATTTAGTAGGTTATGTGAAGATGAGTTACATCATGTTTTTAAGGATGTTAATATGGGCAAATGTTTTCACAATTTGAATCAGTCTGAGCAATTGGCTTTGGAGTCTAGAAGGAAGGATAATTCTATAGTAGTTCATCCAGCCGACAGAGGTGGCATGACAGTTGTGATGGATAGGGCATTTTATTATGATTCTATTAAGTATATGTTACAGGATAGTAATTTGTATGAAATGATTAATCAGGGATGTATAGAGAATGTGATTAAGAGAATTTATATATTGTTAAATGAGTTATTCTATTTCAATGGATTTAATGCAATTTCTTATAGTGGAAGGTCCTGTGATTCCAATGTTTCAGGGGTCACCTAAGGTCCACAAAGATCTGGTCACTCCACCCTTTAGACCAGTTGTAGTAGGCAGAGGGTGGGTGACTGAACCATTCTATATTTTTATAGATACCCATGTGAGACCAGTGTTGAATAACTCAAGGATAATATTAAAGGACACCAAGCATTTACCCCAGGATCTTTATGCTTTTACACGTCTAGGTAGAATTAATGATACAATATTAGTAACTCTAGATGTAGTGTTTTTGTTTACTGCCATACCCAATAGACAGGGTGTGGAATATATGCGAAAGTATTTGACGACTCAAAGTGAATATCATGTCGATATGTAGTTTTATGAATGTTGTTTTGGATAACAATGTTTTTGTGTTTGATAGCCGGTATCTCCAAAAACACGGGGTAGCCATGGGAACGAGTTGTGCTAACAGCTATGCAAACTCTATAGTAGCACACTGGGAGTTGGATGAGATTTTCCCAAGTGAGATGTTTGTGGAGTATGTTATGTTCTATTGTCGATTTGTAGACAATGTGTTTTTGGTATGGGGAGGCACGGCCGAACAATTACAATCATTTGTGGAGTATTTACGTACTACATCTGTTTTTTTAAGATTCACTTTGAAGTCTTCTATATCATCTGTTGAGTTTTTGCATGTTTTGGTTACTAAACATTCTGATTTATCTATTACTACTAGCTTATATAAGAAGGAGTGTCAGAGGAATTCCCTTTTCCATAGGAATAGCATGCACCCTAGAAGGGTGTTTAATAATGTAGTTAAAGGGCAGCGAATAAGGGTCTCTTGACTACATGACACAGATGAAGGATACAGAATGGGGATGGAGACATTGAAAGGTAGTTTTAATGAAAGAGGTTATAAAGAAAATGAGGTAGTAAATAGTTTGAGACAGGTTGATGGTTTAAGGAGAGGAAGGGCGAGACTATATTTTTCAGAACAAGTAATGGATGACGATAGCAGTGTTTCTGAGATGGATAGAAGAGACATGAATAATACTAGTGTTAAAATACCATTATATTACACTAGTAATATTAATAGCATTAAACAGGTGTTTGAGAAGAACTGGTCCATACAGCGGATGATAGGATTGGTAAGGTTGTTGGACCAGCTCCGAGTTATTGTTATAAGAACTGTCTCTCTATGAAGAGGATACTTTGTTATCCTAATCAACAGATAAATAAAAAAACTAGATACTATGGGCACCTTTCCCTGTGGGAAATGCAGGTTTTGTGATTATATTGATGGTGATGTTGGTGAGTTCATACACCCTGATACAGGCAGGACACATAGGTTTACTGTTAAGGCTGACTGTGGCACTAAACACATAGTTTATTTAGCCTGATGTCTCTGTTGTGAACGGTTTTATGTTGGAAAGACTGATCGTTCACTCAGAGAATGGATTAGGGAACATTTATATAGTGTGCGGAATAGGAGTACTAATAGTGCTATAGTTAAATACATTAATAGCACTACATTACAACATGATTTTAAGTTTAGAGTCATTGAGGTTGTAAGAGAGACTGCTAGGTTGGGTAATGTAGAGAACAAGACTGAGGGAGCGGAGCTCCATTGGATTTTACGTCTGAGAGCTGATAAGGGAGTGGGACTCGATGAAGTAGTCTCTCTTAAACCCATATTAAAAGTGAGGGGGATACCTAGATGAGATGTAGAGTTAATAAATAATTTTAGTTAATATATGAATAAATGTTTTAATGTTGCTTTAAGATTAGGTTAGATGATGATGTAATCACGGAACACACGCATTAGATATGGAAGTAATTGAAAATGGTGGATTACAATGTAAGTGATTTTACTGGATGTTTAATTTAAAATTTTAGTATAAATGAAGTGATGAAATATTACTTTTTGTATTAGATGGTCTGAAGAAGCCACATCAGTGTGGTGAAACAGCTTGCCTGTAATAAAGTGGAGTTTTTAGTACATGGTTGCCGTGTTTCTTATTGCCGTTTTTATTTATTTGTTATATAACTTGTTTAATTTAGGATTCCACTAGGGTAGTTTGTTTTTCAAGTTTGTTTTGGCCTTATTTTTAGTAGCTACAGCAGTCTCTATGCAGCCTTTTACATGGCTGTAGAGAGTTTCTGTAAACAGTTCTGCATAAGATGCTGTGGTTTCTGAGTCTGGAGAAGCACTGAATTTTGACAAGCTTTTGCATAATAAAAGTTAGCTTGCTTTGTAGTAATTCCTAATTGTTACAGGATTTGTTGGAGTTATTAAATTGATTTTTATTTCAAAGGAGACAGCTTTGTGATAAGATCTTACCCGTGAGTACATGACATGGGTGGGTGCAGCGTTCTTCCACATATGTGAGTACCAGGTCCAATACGTTGGTATGTCAAGTGGGCATATGCACTATTTGGTCAAGCGAGCTTGTGGTCCAGGAATTGTCATGCCTGAAAATTGAAGGCTGTATAGGATTTCCAGTATATAGAAGGGCAATTAAATTTCCACATAAATGTGTGGTCGAATGGTGAGTATCTCCAGTAGGTCGAAGTATGGGTTATGGGTTTCATAAGCCATAGAGGGTGACCTATAGCTTGATAGGATATGGCATGGAATTTTGTCTATGGTGATCTGCATGTGAAGAAACTCTAGCACATCACACTGTTTTACCAACCTAGAGGTATGCTTGTTATGGATGTAGATCTTGACACCTCCACCTTTACTGTCTACTACTGGTCTGAATCTGTGGAAGGCACTGAAACCTTGGACTGCCATGGTACTCTGTGTGGGTGTAAATCATGGCTTGGAAACTGCAGAGATGTTTATATTTTCCAAAGTAAGGTGAGATTGGAGGGAATGGACTTTCTTGTTTAGGCTCCTGGCATCAAGCAGTGATACCTCAAGGTTCCCTTGAGTTGATTGTGCTATGTCGGTAGGTTTGACAATTTGGCATTGCCTTAAGAAGACTGTAGGGAGGAATAAAGTTTTAGCCACTATTCAACAACCTAGATGGGATAGGTGCAGACCATCTCCGGCAATGCAGTGTGATTTAACCATGCCCTCCCATGTTTATGAATATTGGATCCTTCTAGAATGACACCAGAAACTAAGCCAATTGTTAAAGTCAATCATTTTTTGCTTGTGTTTTGACATCATCCTTGGTGAAAGTAGAATGCTGTTCAATGCCAGGCACACACCAACCTGAGACATGTAATCCAAGAGATCTAAAATGTCTCTCTTCATATATTTTAGGGAGGTACATTTCAGGTAATTTATACCTACACTGACTATGACTGAATCATACTGGCACCTATACCGGAATGACTTGAGTGTGTGCGTAACTTGGTGTATCCTGGTTCCAGACAGACAACTAATCATAATCTTCTCTTTGTTCAGCCTGTTTAGAGGTGCATCAATATGTCCACTATGACTAGAGTCCTGGCAAGTGTGTTTGCTTGCCTTATGGGTTTTTTATTTGGTGGCTCCACTGACTGCAGCTGTATGTGTGGTGTTAGGTATTGATTTTGCTAAGTGCTTTTGAGTCTACTGAGGATAATCATTGCATTTAGAAAGTCTAGTAGGTCTTTGGGATTTAAGAATATTGGAATTAAGTGCCTCAGCATACACTGATCTATATGTGTGTTTTGCATACTCCATCTGTCATGGGTGTGATTTTGACAACCTGGTTTATATTATGTGAGCTTGTATGCAAGAGTTTAGCTCCCAGTGATGTTGTGTAAAGTAAACCTCTCACATACTATATTTGTTACTTTACGGATTAAGTGGTTGTCAGTAAACACGTAAAAATTGCTACATTGTCACAAGATACCTTTAGAACAAAGCGTGTGTATGTACCTTTAAGAAGCATTTCCAGATGTAAGTAAGTGCATATAAATAGTGAGCATGTGCAGGCAGCAGTGCCATTTTGAGAGAACAGCCAGAGTGTTAACCTGTATGAGAGTGGTAGTCAATCTCTTTATATTTATTTAAGTTTAAGTTACAAAGCCTTATTCCTGATGGGTTTGTGTGTAATAAAGCTGCTTGAACTGAACTCACAAATGTTCATCTGTTTTATCCTGACCAGATGAATGACATGGTGTCAGAACTGGGATTAAGAGTGCAACTTCTTCAAGCCATGAGGTGCAGAGTTAAAGGTGAAGGCAGATTAAGGTAGTTGAGTGAAATGGACCTCAGACAAAAAAAAAAAAAAAAAAAAAGGCCAGAAACGAACTTAAGGTAACAAAAAACTTGTACAATTGATTTATTTGGCAAACAAAATGAAACAGAGTATTTGTAAGGCACAAAATATATTATTAATTAAACGAGTAGCACAAAACGTATCATTAATTAAGTGAAATGTTCAAAACCATGATATTTGATAGAACTAGCAGAAATATTCATATGGGGCACAGAATTACCTTTGGTTTGCATAACAAGCATGTTTAAAGAAAAATGGACACAAGAAAAGTATGAGCATGGTAAGAGATTAAAAGGGCATAACGAGTACAATAAAAGGACAAATAAAGCTTAAAGAGCAAGGCGACTGCATGTTGTTTAGTAAAAGACTGTTTTTGGGCACAAACTGCTATTTCACATTGCCAAAAGCCATTCAAAGCATATCTAGAGCTGTTTGAAGTACATCAGAGTGTACACAGTGTTTGCAGAATGTGTGCTTTATTACGGTGAAATTATTTCAAAGAATTTGCTGTGTACAAAGTACAGTTATATTGCAAAGTGCAGTCAAAGTACAACCATTTTGAAAAGTTTCTTGTGCTGTGTAAATTTATTCCCAGAGTGATGACATTTCAGAGTGTTTCTTACACCGTACAGAATTGTTTCGCAAAGTACAGTCATTTTTAAGAGTTCTTGTGCTGTATACAGTTTATTTGCAAAGTGCATTCATCTCAAAGTGTTTCTTACTCTGAGATTTTTCTGCTGTGTACAAAGTACAGTCATTTCAAAGTATTTCTTACACTGATAAGGAGTGGTTTCACAAAGTACAGTGATTTCAAAATGTTCTTGTGCTACAGAGACTTATTTGGCAAAGTGCAGTTATTTCAAAGAGTTTGTTGTGCTATTGGGCATAATTGCAAGTACTGGCATAAAATTCTGGCATATATAATTATGTGTGTGCTCATACATAATTTCATGCATCATCACTACTGTGTGTTGATATGGCAGAGGCATTTCGCAGACCTGGTTCACTTGTGTTTGATCATAATATAGCAGAGAATTAAGAGTATTTGAGCAGGAATATGAAATTTTCATACAAGCAGCTTATTCTGACAAAGATGCACATACAAGGGCATTCATTTTGCTTAATGTAGCTGGGTCAGAGGCCATTGAAAGAGAACAGTCATTTGTGTATGTGCCAGCAGTATATGCAGGAGAGGGGGGAAACCACCATATTGTGGTACCGGCTGAATCAAGAGAGGATACTGAGTGCTTAAAGTGTAAATTTAGAGAAATGTGCAACCCCCAGACAAATGTTACATTAGAGAGGCACTTATTTTATACAAAAGACCAAAAGCCAGGTGAAACATTTGCAGCTTATATCACTGACTTGAGAAATAAGTCTAAATTGTGCAGATTTGGTGACTTGAAAGATGAGTTAATAAAGGACAGGCTTGTATGTGGTGTTAATAGTGCTGCAGTGAGAAAGATTTTGCTTTGTGGCAGTGATTTAACATTAAGCAAAGCCATAGAGATTTGTCAAATCCATGAACTCACAGAATGGCACATAAGTATTCCTGCAAGTGATAATAGCATGGTTTCAACAGCCTCTATAGCAAATATAGACAGCATGGAGCAAGTGTCAAGCAGAAACAGGCCTAAGCACATGGCAGCTGCAATCCCTGCTGGATTTCCTGTGAGGAGTTGTAGCTTTCTAGCAAGTTGCATGACTAGCTCAGTAAAAAGGGCATGCTCAGTGTAGTATAAGGGTGTCAGCAAAACTCAAGTCAAGTATTATTGTTAACTGTCATAATTGTGACGCCAGTCATGAGTTTAAAAGAGAAAAGTGCTTAGCATTTGGTCATCAATGCCACAAGTGTAGAAAATGGAACCAGTTTTAAAAGTTTTGTAAATCAAGCAAGTCTCATTCAGTTATTAAGAAAGGTCACTTAAAAAAACAAGTTGATCATGTGGAAAGCTACAACTCTACTTTCTATGTGGATGGTGTATCACATGGGTCAGTAAAAAGTTCAATGCAGTAGATTTGTTGGCAAAGAATGAAGTGTTTTGTATTGTCCTGATCAATGGTAAACCCACAGAGCTCAAAGCAGACACTAGTTCTAAGTGTAATGTGATGTCAGCAGAAACATTTGCTTGAAAAAGCTGAAAGCGCTTGTCCATTGTTTACATCAGAAGGGTTCTTCACTTTTATGTTAATTTTTTTCTGTTTTTATGACACCCACATATTTTAAAGCTGTGGAATTACAACGCCACTTGACTTTTACAACAGCAAAGCTCTATATTTCATATATTGTGGATTTAACATGGTAAAAGCCTGTTATTGAAGCTGTTGTTTTGAAGCTGTCTTTCTGCCATTTTGGTTGTTTAGCAAGTTTTGAATACTCAGATGATATACTAATACCTGTGGTGCAAAGCTCTTCCAATATTTACATTGTTTTTTGTTCTGCTGAGCATTCTTTAGTGGAATTCACTTCTTTTTCTGGATTTGACATTTGCTAAAGTGAGAGCTGGTGAGCAAATTAATTTGACCAATTGTATTTGTTATGGAGGTGGAGAGATTCACACTGAAGGCTCAGTAGTGCTTTCATGCTATTCAGCTGGGAACAGTTACAGCTTACAATTTTATGTAGTCAGAAGACCCTTGCAGTCATTATTAGGTCTCAGAGACCGTTTGAGAATAAAACTGCTTTCTTTTACCAAAGAAGTCCATCATGTAAGCACATATCCCAGTTCCAGCTTTACTGATGCTATTTTTCAGAGTATGCTGATGTTTCCGATGACAAGCTATGCAAACTTTGAGTTGTGTACTCCCTGAAAGTAGTCCCAGAGGTTAGTCCAGTGGACAGACCAGCAAGGAGAGTTCTAATAGCTATGCAGGACAAAGTCATGGTCCAGTTAGACAAAATGGTGCAACAAGATGTGATTTGTCTAGTCACAGAACCAACTGAGTGAGTGTCTTTCATGGTAGCTGCTCTTAAGAATAATTCAGATGAGATCAGAATATTCATTGACCCAAGAGGCTTGAACAAGGCATTAAAAAGACCTCATCAGCCTATGCGTGCAGTTGAGAAAATTGCCACTGTCATGCCAAATGCCACTGTTTTTTCTGTCTTAGATGCAAAGAGTTCATTTTGGCAAGTAATGCTTGATCACAAATCTTCACTACTGACTACATTCATGACCCCATTTGGTAGATACCGATTCCTCAGGATGCCTTTTTGAATAAATTCTGCCAGTGAAGTCTTTCAGCGTGCAGTGGAGTAAAGTTTTTCAGGCTACCTGTGTGCAATAATAGTTGATGATTTACTGGTTGGAGGCAATGGTGAAGAAGAGCATGACAGAAATATCAGGAATGTTCTGGATAGAGCATCTTCTTCTTCTTCTTTTGGCTGCTCCCGTTAGGGGTCGCCACAGCAGATCAACTGTTTCCATTTCTTCCTATCCTCTGCATCTTGCTCTGTCACACCAACCACCTGCATGTCCTCTCTCACCACATCCATAAACCTTATCTTAGGCCTTCCTCTTTTCCTGTTACCTGGCAGCTTCATCCGTAACATCTTTTTCCCAATATACTCTGTATCCCTCCTCAGCACATGTCCAAACCAATGTAATCTTGCCTCTCTGGCTTTGTCTCCAAACCTTCCAACTTGGGCTGACCCTCTAATATACTTATTCCTAATCCTGTCCATCCTCGTCACACTGAGCATATGAAGTGAATTTAAAGCTCAATCCCCTGAAATGCAAATTCAGACTACCAGAAGTTACTTATGTAGGTGGGCAGCCATGGTGGTGCAGCGGTTAGTGTTGTCACCTCACAGCAAGAGATTCTCTAGTTCGATTCTCGGCTGGGGTGCCTTCTGTGCGGAGTCTGCATGTCCTCCCTGTGGTCGTGTGGGTTTCCTCCGGGTGCTCCGGTTTCCTCCCACATCCCAAAGACATGCAGTAGGCGAATTGGACACTCTAAATTGGCCCTAGGTGTGAGTGTGTGTGTGCCTTCTGTGGAAGGTTGGGCGCCGGGCTGGCAACACAACACTGTAAAACTCCACTGCCAATCATGATCGGACAGATGATCCGCTGTGGCGACCCCTAACTGGGAAAAGCTGAAAGAAGAAGAAGAAGTTACTTATGTAGGTCATTTATTTACCAGTACAGGCTTACGACCAGACTCTTCTAAACAAGCAGCCATTCTTGAGATGCCAGCTCCAGGCAATGTCCAAGCCTTATAGCATTTTCTTGGTATGGTTAACTATCTGGGCAAATTTATCCCTGACTTTAGTGAGTAATCAGCACCTTTAAGAGAGCTGACATGCAAAAATGTTGCCTGGTCATGGTTAGAACAACACCAGAAAGCATTTGATAACCTCAAACAGCAAATTGCTAACCCACCTACATTAAGGTACTATGATGTCCACAAACCAGTAGTTCTTTTCTGTGATGCTTCAAAGTTCAGTCTTGGTGTAGTTATTCTTCAAGAGGGCAGACCTGTTGCCTATGCATCTAGAACTCTTACCCAAACTGAAATGCAGTATGCTCAGATTGAGAAGGAACTTTTGGCAATTGTGTTTGCATGTTCGAAGTTCCATGATTATATTTATGGCCGAGCTATCCAAATAGAAACTGATCATCAACCTGTGGTCACTATTTTAAAGAGGCATATGCATTCAGCTCTAGCAAGACTACAAAGAATGATGCTCAAATTACAAAAGTATAATTTAAAATGGTCTATACAAAAGGCAAACTTCTTAATCTGGCTGATACCTTATCCAGATCACCCAGAAATACTACGGAACAGCTTGATGCAGAGAATTTTGACTTTGATGTCATGGAAGTGCATAATTTTTCTACCACGAGACTTGATGAGTTAAGAGATCATACAAAGACTAATCCAATTTTGCAAAAGCTCAACCACTTCATCAGTATAGGATGGCCGTCTAAGCAATCCTGTGTACTGCCAGAAGTACAACCTTATTCTCCATACAGTGATGAAATGCTGATGGAAGATGGTATCATTTTCAAAGGTCCAAAAGTTATTGTTCCTACTTCCTTACAATGTGAATACATTCAGATTTTGCATTGTGGCCGTCCAGGTGCCAATTCTACCAAAAGAAGGGTGAGAGGACTAGTATGTAGGCCTTCTCTATTGAAAGACATTAATAAAGTGCTTTCTTCTTTTTCAGTTTGTAACAGTACTAAGTTGAATTTGCAAAAAGATCCACTTCAGTTAGCCAAATTCCTGAACTACCTTGGTTCAGCAGTAGCCACTGACATATTTGAGTGGAACAATCAGCATTACTTAGTGTTGGTAGACTCTTATTCGAACTGGTTTGAGATCGATTTGCTACCTAACCTAATGTCCAGTGATATTATTACTAAGATAAAATGTAATTTCTCAGTCCACAAAGTTATTTCTGACAATGGTTCTCAGTTTACCAGTCAATTGTTTCAGAGATTTGCAAAATATTGGGACTTCATTGATGTTACTAGTAGTCCTGAATACCCACAGTCAAACGGCCTTGCTGAATGTGCAGTACAGAGTGCAAAGCAATTACTAGGGAGGTCAAAGTGTGACAATACCAATATCTTCTTGAATTTACTTAATCTCATAAATATACCCCATGACAATCTACTTGGCTCGCCTCCTCAGAGACTTCTATCTAGGCAAACCAGAACAACCTTGCCTACTGGTTCTAGATTGTTGGTGCCTAATTCTAAAAACAACAGAGCAATCAAAGCACAACTTTTTAAGAATCTTTTTTTCAGAAGTCTAGCTATGATAAAATAAACAGATTTCTTCATCCGTTAAAAGAAGGAGAGACAGTGAGGATGCAAACAGCAAAAGGCTTTGATTGAATTGGTCAAGTGAGAGGTATATGTGATGAGCCGAGATCCTATTTAGTGGAATCTGAGGGTATAGAATACAGAAGAAACCACAGACATCTTCTTCCTGTATCAGAAATGATATTGCAGCATCATACCTGTGATGTAGACTTTAGATCTCAGAGCAACCCTGACAATGTTCATACCGAAGAACATGTCTCGGTATCCATTCCTGTTTCTCATGATGTCCCAGTTGTCCCCAGAGTTGAACATTCCTTGAAGACAGTCCCCGTTGCTAGATCCATTTCTGATTTTTATATTACACAATCAGTTCATATTTCTAGACCTAGTGTAAAATACACAACAAACTGGACATGATTGTTTTACATGTGTCCGACTTTGTATGATTGCATATCAAAGAATTAGTTCTGTATAATTGCATGTCAGAAGATCATTTCTGTAAATTGCATGTCATTGAATGCTATCATTTAATATACGAGTCATTTCTCAAAGAGAGAGGATGTAGAACAGAGCGTGTGTATGTACCTTTAAGAAGCATTTCCAGATGTGTAGGCACATGCATATAAATAGTGAGCATATACAGGCAGCAGTGACATTTTGAGAGTACAGCCATAGTGTTAACATGTATGAGTGTAGTAATCAGTCTGTTTATAAGTTTATTTAAGTTTAAGTTGCAAAGCCTCATTCTTGATGTGTTTGTATGTAATGAAGCTGCTTGAAATGAACCCATGAATGTTTGTCTGTTTTATCCTGACCAGATGAGCAACAATACCCATATCTACCAAACTGGCTGTGGAGAAGTTGGGAAATTGTGTATCCATTTTGTGAGGTCCTTTAATTGGTGAGCTACAAGGATGTGGCATATAGAGGTTAAAAGTAGGCTACTGATGGTCCTTTTTAGTGTTGGGGCAGACTAAGATACACAATACTAAATGTAATGGCAGTGTTACTCAGTGCACAAACTAGCTGCTGTAAACTTGCCATATTGCAAGGTAGTTGCCCTACATTTACTGATTTGCAGAATACAGTTTTATGGGCAGTTTTATATGGAAAATTTGCTTTCTAGTTGTTTACGTCTATATAGGGCACTTCTAACTGCTGCTGTGTGGTGAGCAGCTCAATGCAAATACATCAGATTTATACAAGCACCGAAAAAGCAGTAAACTGACTACTGAGCCCTCTAGCCAATAAAATGACTGTACTTAGAGCCCTTATGTGTGTTTGCCAACTCAGACCGAACAGGCAATCTACAGACACTAGATGAGTAATCCCGGCCCTCCTAATGTAAAAACACACTACAATAATGCCACAAGTGTAAAACTTTCGCAAACAACTTAAACACCTGGTTTGATAGCCCTTTTTCATCACTCACTCTTCCCCTGAGAGAAGGGATCTGGCCTCTGGCCAGTCCATACCTTTCAACCTCTTAATACAAGAAATCTGGACAAAGCCAAAAATAATGGGGAGACAAAGGCCCAAAAATATGGACAACTTTTAAATATTGATTTTGTAACATTAGAAAACTAGAATAAAAGGTTTTGTAGTAGAATACATTTTCTGAAGGATTTGAAGTCTGAAACTCAAATATCTGCCATTATTTAGTATCTTCAATTGTCCATGATTTGCCAAAAAAACTCAAATTTTATGAGAAGCAGACCAAAAATATGAAACAAAAATCTGGACATTTGAGAGGTATTGGCCAGTCATACCTACCACACAAGTCTGGACGTAGTACCACTACAAATAAAAGCTGATGCTATGCAACATCGGAATGGATCAATTTCTTTGCTAAGACTGTTGTAGCTACAATAAACTCTATATTTATTGTAGGGTATTTCACAGTTTACAGTGAAAAAAAATCTTTTGTTTATAGAGAATGGCTATTCCTATTGTTTACTATTGTTTTCAAGAAAACAGCTGAGAAAAACAGCCGTCCTTATCTTGACAACTTGTTATGCTTGCCCAGGAGAAAGGTGAGTTTTGTGTATAATCTGAAACTCTGTCCTTTTTTGGATATTGTAAAAAGCCATGGTCTCATACTAGAATTATTCATCGTGTATAGACTGAGAAAGTATAAAAAAAAGCATTGTGGGTGTTTAATCTCTGACAGTATACATCTGATAAAAATAGGTGTTATGCAGCAGATAACGAGTCAGTGTAACATTTTTCTTTCAGGCCTAAGAGTCAGAAGAATGCAAGCTAAAGAAATATAGAATTTGACTTTAATGCCTAGAAAAGTGTATATAAAATTACAGCTCTAATAGTGTCAACAGTATAAGCAATAATAACAGCCCCTGAAACAAGAAAGAAATATATACCTAGTAAGACTAGATACGTCCAGTGTAGTGAGAGTAGGTAACAGCTGCACAGTCTTAGCTGAGTGAGAGGTAATCAAGAAGTGTTACACAGATAGCTCTGTACAGCATACTGTTGGCAGTACAGGAAGAACATAGCGAGACTTATAACCAAACTATCACATGACAAGTTAAATTTGCAATGTGAATGTTATTGAATGTCTAAAGAATACAGCTTACTTTCCTGTTACATTGTACAAAAATAGGCTATCTGTGCTTAGACAGTAGGAACTAGCAGGTTAAACAATGTGTGTGTGTTAGTGCATGTTTGTGTGCTGAGTGAACAAACTGAAGGGATGTATAAAATGTCAGATAACACAGTAAACTTAATAGATACAGAATTAGTGTAGCAGGGCAACCACAGGCACAATTAATCATTATATCACCAATACACATTTATGGAGCTTTATCAACCTGCTTTAACGTGCCAGAAAATGCTTAAAACAAATTACACTTGGAAGAGATGCACTTGGCTTGTTCCTTAAACATGATCAGAAGGATTACACACTTTGACAAGGTAAATATTTCAACTAGATAACAGTGCAGATTCTGAGCAGCATTGGCCCTAAGCCAGAAAATGTCTTACATAAACCAATTTTATCATAAAGAATTCTCTGGAAAATGGACAAAAATATTCCCTTTATGGAACACCTTTCCCTCTGGATGCCCTTAGCAGTTCATGTTGACTTATTTGAAGCAGAAACCATTGCTGCTTTTTTGAAGAACTATATAATTACAAAAATACAGTAAACAAAGTGGAGTATTCCCTTTTTCTAAGGTGGTATGACCTTAGTATGGGGTAGGTAATAGGGGTATGGGGCAAGCCCCCTCCCCCCACATTAGTGGTACAGGTTGTGTGCCTCATGTACAAAACTGATTTTTTTTTTCACATTTTATTTTTTTTTTAGGAGAAATACATTTTCATGATGGTAGGCTGCACTAGAACTGTCTTTGGTAACTGCTTGAAATATTTGGTCTTGGAATGGTGAGTCCTGTAATGTGGAGTCCAGCTGGCTGAAAATACAGACTTACATATACTATGTCTGAGACTGCCATTTCTCAAAATATTCTCTTTTTTCCAAGGAATTTTGATCTTGGAGGGGGTATATCTAAGTTCAGGTAAATTTGGAGTCTTTCTCCCCATATGGGGGGGGGGGTTGTGAGCTTGCCTCCATGCCAAAACAGTTTTAAAGTAGAAGAGTGATTTTGATTTTCATGTTTGTCCTACATTTTTAGTCTTTTTTGTGTGTGTCAACACTTGGCATTGCAAGTCTTGACATTTCAGTAGGGAGCCACTCTCATTAATCTGTGATGACATGTTATCTCATTCTTCACAGAAAAATCAGCTGGGTTGAATTTTCAATCCTCCTGAAACTTCCAAGAAGACTCATTTTCTTCCCATGTATCCAACTTGTAATGATTAGAAACATGTTGTGTTCTAGATAATGTCTTAAACATCACCTTTTTTGCATTTTACACACTTTTATTTACATTTGCATAATACTGCTTCTGTTAACGTTCATGTTTTACATATATTATACTAAACTGCCTTCCATGTATTTTATAGTATGCTTATTTAGTTTACATAGACCATTTTGTTTATTTGCATTTTTCTCCAATCTCTTCATTTCATTGTCTTAAACTTGGCCTCATTGCTTGAAATATTTAAACACTACTGAAAAAGAATTATATTATTTTTTTACCTTTATTACATTCTGATTTCTGTACCTTTCAGTGAGAGATGGATAAAGCTCAACCACTTCTGAGATTAAGTGATATTAATTTAATTTGACTTATCTACCTACACAAACATTTCTTTACTTTGTCAAGGATGTATCCCTCAACTGAAACAGTTCTTTGTTTTATTTGTTTGTTTAAACACCCTTATTAAATTACCACTTAAAACATAAGAACACATACATTAATAGAAAACAAACCATATTAACATTTTTTCATTCACACAAATTCTACATTGAATATGTTTTCGTTCTTTATCACAACTGTCTTTCAATCTAATGTTACATAAATTGTTCAATTCCTGCCTTCCCTTAAACCTCACTCTTCCTCATGAACATTATTCTGCAAGTATTGTTCCCACAAATTCCATTTATTTCTATGTCATTTGCTCATTCCCTTTTCTAAAGATACATTTTCAAATGTTTCTCTTTTTTGCAATACTCAGTAGCTTAGATTTTGATTTTGATTTTCTAGTAATTGTTTATTTGGCAGCCAAAAGAATTAACATTAATAAGATCTTACTATGTCTAAGCAATTTGTATCCCATGTCCCAGCTGAAAAGAATCATTTCCTTATTTACCATCATTTGCTACCGCAATATTTCTGACAGCCTACTGTGTTGGGAATTTTTTTTAAAATCTTCCAACTCATTATACTCCCAAAAAACACATTACCAGTTACCTCTTTCTTTCCCCATTGCTATCTACTTGAGGAAACATTCTTTGAAATTTGCTTGAGGTATAACACTACTTATGCAAACACTTCCAAGCAAAAATCCTAAACCACATGGACTTTGTTGCATACATGGGAGACATACACATGTCCTCCTATTGTCCACTTGTAAATTGCATTTCCAGTCTCTCTCTTCCCAATCTTTTCTAACGTCCTTTGGTTGATTCTTATGGTTATCATACAATATTTATATGCAATACTAATTATCCCTTTGAAACAGCAGCTTCTTTTCTAGATGGACTCTCCTTTCTATTTATCTTTGCCTATACTCTGATATCAATCCTTAGTAGGGACGACAGTCAATAACTTGCAGTTCAAACTTCTTTTTTGGCCTCTTCCCATCCTGTTAACAACTAGAACACTTTTTAACACTAATATAATAATTAAGACATAGGCAAGCACCCATTTATATAAAATAATTAACATGCTCTCATTTACAAACATTATATATTACATGTATTCTTTTATATAACTATCATTACTCCAACATAGCATAAATTGCTCAATTCATGCTTTCCTTTAAGCCTTACTTCTCCTTCAAAACATTATTTTGTACATAGTGTTCCCTCAATTTCCATTTTTTTCTATGTAATTTGCTCCTACCATTTTCAAAAGGCCAAGCTTTTTACATTCTTTTTATCTCTGTTACAATATTCAATATTTCAAATATAGTCAGTTTAGACTTTGATTTCCTTATTCTAGTGATTGTTTTTTTGGCTGCCACTAGAATAAAACATGGCAAGGCCTTAATATGTCTACACAAGTTAAATCCTGTACACTAGCTCAAAAATATAATGTCCTTAGCCCCATTTTCCCATCCAATATGTCTGACAGAGTACTTTTTAGTGAATGTTTAAAGTCTGCCAAATCATTACACTCCCAAAACATATATTCCCAGTTATCTCTTTCTTTCCCAACGCACTTTCAACATTTAGCATCTACCTAAGGAAAAATTCTTTGAAGTCTGCTTGGAGTATAAAAATACCTATGCAAATACTTCCAAGCAAAAATCCTAAATCGTCTAGACTTTGTTGCATATTTGGGAGCCATAAATATGTCCAGCCATTGTTTCCTTGTGACATGCTAATCCAATTTCTCTTCCCAGTCTTTTCTAATCTCCTTTGGTTCTTAAGGTTATTGTGTGGTATTTTATATGCCCTACTAATGATTCTTTTTTAACAGCAGATTCTGCTACAGATTCAAATTACAGTTCTACCAGAGCAGGGATTTCACTTAGGTTTCTCTTATCCTTTTCTCTTTGCCTATAGTCATATATCAATCCCTAATTTGGAAGGAGGTCTGTACGTTGCAGTCCAAATGTCTTCTTGGCCTCTTCCCATTCTATTACTGTTCCCTCTTTAATAATTTGCTCCCATTACCTTGGATCCTTGCCAATTCTCTCCAGTAGATTCCAGTCCCCTCTTTCCTATTCTCTGTACACCTAATTGCAGTCATCCATGTTGGCAAAATCTCATTTCTCCATTGTAGTATTGACTTTCTTCTTAGAATGTTTTCTGCTACTTTTTGAATATAATATTCTGTATGGATGTTGTTATTCTCCTTAAGGATCTTCATCCAAAATCCCACTCTATATTTCTTGAAATTCTTGCTTGCTTCATCATCATCCCTTTATATTTTGAATGATAGCTTTCTGTTTATGTTATGTATATTAGCCTTAAAAGTGTAGATCTAAAATATCCCTTCAAATGAGGTAATCCTAAATGACCTTGTTCTATTGGAAGGAACAACTTATCCCACTTGACCTTTGCCTTCTTCACCTCCCAAATAAATTTGTTCAACTCTTTATTAATTATTGTCCAGATCTTTTCCTCTGGTTAATAACATATGCCTGACCTGTATCTAATATTAAAGAGTTTAAAAACATTTCATTGCTTGTATCTTGCTATCCATTTACAAAAGCAACAACTTCCAGTTTTCAGTTTTTGTATCTTTTTAGTCTCTTCCTGCAGATCCCTAGCTACCAAAACATAATCCTTTTTAATCTGTATTCCTAAATTCTTCATTTTGTCTTGTCCCCATAAGTATGGGTATTGCTGAATCAATTCATGTGATGGTACATAGTTTACAGCTATAGCCTTTGTGTTATCTTCATTAATTTGATAACCCTTTTCTGTTTTTATCAGGTAAAAAATAATATTGTCCACAAATAAAGTCAAATTTTATTGATTACCATACCAACTATATCCTCAAATTTCTGAATCCCTTATTTTCTTTGCCAATGGCTCTAAATATAAAACAAACAACAAAGGGGAAAGAGGACACCCCTGTGGGTTCATCTGTTAAAATACAACATCTCAGAGAGGAACCCTCCCACTTTTATTTTTGCCTCAGATCCCTCATATATCCTCCTAATTAACCTTATTACTGTATCCTGGAATGCAAATACTTCCATTGTCCTGCTCATAAAATCCCAGCTTACTTTGTCAAATTCTCTCTCTGCATCAAGGATTACCAACAGCAGCTATATTCTTTTGCATTCTGCTTCCCTTTGGATTACCATTGGATGATTAATGCCAAGTGTTTACCTTCCCTCCACCAAAAAGTTAACAATGCTCTATACAAACATCACCTGGCACATAAAACAGCCAAATTTTCTTTTATGGTTATTGATGTTATAAAAGGTAACAAACTCAACAAAACAGGTTGGCACTCTATTTTAAATTCCAAAGAAAAGAAGTGGATTGTTAAACTGGGTGGATTATTTCCACCTGGTTTAAATGAACAATTTTAGAATGAACCAATGCTTTTTCAGATGGGTGTATTTAAACAGCAACATTTGATCATTTTATTTTACACTGAGGAAGTCTATGCCTGTGTCCAGCCAAAACCGGATGGTTATTTGTTGTTTTTCATGACTTATTAACAAATAAAGTTTTTTCAGGTCACAGTTTGCTGGCTCATTTGATGTGTTTTCTGGATTTCTTGGTTCGAGCCGTGCAATTGCTCCCATGCAGGAGGTTCGTTTTAGATGATAAACACATTATAACCATGGTTTAAAATTGAAATGGACTTATATGAAGCTGGGTCTGATGGGGCTTTGTCATCTTTAGGTATCACAGCCACCACTGCTTTCTTATAGGATGTTGGTACTTCCCTTTCTTTTAAAATACTGCTAAACAAAACTTTCCGGATCTTTATCACTTTCTTCCCCCCTTGCTTCCAAACTTCCTCAGGAATATAATTTATACCTGGAGACTTTCCTGAAGACTGATTATACATTCCTGTTTTTATCTCTTCTCCTATGTTTTATTTGTTGAGCTTCATATACCGCTAACCTTGGCATACTTAAGTCTTCCATAAATATTTCTATTTGTGCTCTTTCTTGATTTCCACATTTCTCTGCTTTACACACATTTTCATAACATTTCTAAAATATCACTAATTTCTCTACAGGACCTCTGGTTATTTTTCTTGTTATAGGCTAAGTTTGGCAATGACCTTTTTTACTTTATTTTGCCTAAGTTGCTAAAGGTTTTGTGTGCTCTGCAGTTATTATCAAAAACAGTTATTTAACTGCAAAATTTCTAAACTAATCTGTATTATCCAGATACTCTATTATTTTCTCTTTAGCTCTCTGCAGTTGTGCCTCTTCTTTTTCTGTGAGATTCCCCCTTTCTGCAAAACTTTAACCTTTGTCAGTCTATTTAAATAATTCCTTAACTATATCTCTTTTTATTTTATTTCTATTGTAATTTTAAACTCCACTTTCTTTTTTATCCCACTCACTAACTATAATGTCTGAGTAAATTTCTGTGTTCCCTAATAAAGCTTGAATAATTTTCATTATCCATTCCTTCAATTCTTCTCTTTTTATCAGTTATGTAAGTGCCAGTGTCTTATTTTTACTTCATTACCCTGCATTTCTATCTTAGCTGTTATTGGTGCATCATCTCTGATAGTTATTGAATATGGTTCAAAGCTTTCCATTAAATGCACATGTTCCTGTAAAATATAATTTATGTGTAGTATAGCCAGGTCTATGCTTGGCTACTGAAATAAAAATAATTTGAACAGCTAAATGCCGAACTGGAAACAGCAAAATGAACATTTAGCGAATACCAACAACATTGAAAATAAAGTCATCAAATGGCCATAGTCAGCCAACATTGCAAACACAACTAACCAAGGTGGGGGACTGCACCACCCATGCCCCTAAATGTGGGGGGTTGTGCCCCCCACACCCCAACTATATATAACAACTCTGAGATGGCACTACAGTGGGAAATAGGGCACATTTAAAAGGATTCCCCTTCACTTCATTTATGCATTGTGTCACTTCCTGGTTGTTGGCCAACTATGGCCATTCGATGAATTTATCTTCAGTGTTGTCAGTGTTTGCTAAATGTCTATTTTCCTGTTTCTAGTACAACATTTAGCCATTCTAGTTATTTTTATTTCAGTAGCCGTGCATAGACCCAGTCTAGCCCAGTTATTCTACCTTGAGGAATAATATATAAATTCTCTCTGAGTTCCTACTACTAAACTCATGTCTTCCATGCCAAATATTTTCATAAATTTCTTCAGAAATCTACTATCTTTTATTATATTTTCCCTTCTAGGCCTTCAAGATACATACTCACTATTTTAAATCAAGTTCCACTGCATACCTCTCAACTGTACAGATTTTTGGCTCATATTTTTGGTGCATTTTTCATAAAATTGTCGTTTTCTGACAAATTAGTGGCAAATCATTAAAGATTGAAGTTAGAAAATAATGGCAGACAATTGAGTTTCAGACTTCATACCCTTTAGAAAATTCATGCTAATACTAAATCTGTTATTCTATCAACTTTCTAAGTTTGTAAGAGCAATATTTAAAAATTGTCCCTGTTTTTGGGCCTTTGTCCCACTTTTATTTATGGCTTTGTCCAGATTTCTTGCTGAAAGAGGTTGAGAGTATGAGTTCCAGTCTCCACCTGTAAGTAAAATCCGCCATTGAAAACTGTACCCCACATTTTTAAGCTTCATAAATGTCATTTTAGGGGTAATATAAATACATGCCAGTGTAATCCTCCTTCCTTGCAGTAGAATCTTAGTACCACAAATCTATCATTAACATTTTTCCTCTTGTATTACTGTTAGAGTTCCTCTAGTGATTAGTTTAAGTACTCCCCATTTCCTTTGCTCCTGATGTTATGCTGAATATCCATCTTGAAATCCTTTTGTTAACAAATTCACATGCTCACTTCTTTCCAAATGTGGCTCCTGTAGCAATGCTATTTGCACCCTGCATTTTTTAATATAAGTCAGTACTATTGCCTTTATGTCTGTACTTGTGAGGCCATTCAAATTTTAACATAATATGGATAGTGTAACCATTGTTTTAAGAAAATATTATTGTCATCTATTGTATATGATACCTTTTTAAAATGTTTATTTCCATTGTGTTACATGGACCAATTAATGTTTAGCAGGTTGATCGTTTTATACAATTGTTTCTTGTCATTTCCATTTGAATCTGCATCACAGTTTACAAGATTTTTTTGCTTTACTAAAAACCCTCAAAAAAAAAATAAAAACAAGCACACTCACAGAGTCTCTGGGCCAGATTCAGGAAGGCTTACACGGAGTTCAAGAGTAGTGTAAGCCTCCGTGTAAGCCTCCTGATTCAGCAACAGCCCAAATCTCCGTGTAAGAGACAGCTAACACGTCTCTTACACGGAGTGGGCGTGGAAATGCTCAATACCTCATTTGCAGCTCCAAGATATGCAAATGAGGTATGTGAGCGATCCACGAAGCCCAAACCAGTCCGTGTAACGGACGTGTTAGCTGCAGAAATGTACTCAGCTGACAACTGAGTACATTTCTGCAAAATTAAAAACGGAGCTATGTCAGCTCCAAATAAAGGGTGCATTTGTTATATTAAGCATGCCAATGGCCAAATATGTGGCCATTGGCATGAAAAGTGTTGCAAAAAAGTTATATAACTTTTATTTTTTCACGGATTTATGTGTTTAACTGTAGCGCACACCAGCAAACGGGTGCGCTACCTAAAACTGAAAACCGAAGCTTATAAGCCCACAATTGTGGGATTTATGTATTACATGAAATGTCAATGGAGGGACTTGCAGAGCAAAACAATATGGCCTCCGTTTAGTGGTTGTCAAGGGAAGCTCCGTGTAAGATATGTAACTAAGCATTACTAGGCAATCCTATGTAAATGAGGCTTACAATACTGAATCACACTGCCACATAAGTAATGAGCACTTTCTGAGTCGTGTAAGAGTTAGAGAAGGGGCAGGAACAGAGTAAGAGGTAGGTGACATCATGGGGGGGAAGGATAGAAAGAAATGTACCAGATTGGAGGGCAATGTAAGGTAAGAGATGACAGACAGACATCAGGGAGGGAGGTGTGTCCCAACAGAACACTGGGAATGTCAAGAAATTGAGGGCATATGCTATCCCTACACTCTAAGTTTCTTGATATACGTGCATGCGCGCGTGTGAGGCAGGTTCTACTTGTGGGAGCGTGTTGCAAACTGTTTACAACGGTTTGCGGGCGCTGCGTGTGTAAGGCGGTGTGCTGCGTTTTAGCATGAATCAGCCTAGCTAACACCGTGTAAGGATGTGTCTGCGTGTAACACCGTGTAGGGATGTGTACACGCGTTTAAGTTACTGTGAGCGTGTTTAAGCCGGTGTGCACATTGCTCCCCCTCAGGAAACAGAGAGGAAATAGGAAACAACCAAAATACAGGAAACTGCCAGAAGATACTACTAAAGTTAATTGGTGGAAACAATTAGAAGCAGGCAATTACACAGGCAGACTAGAAGCCCAACCCAGCACTTAAAACACAACAAAGAGCAGTGCAGGCTGTTTCTCACAAGAGATACTGCCAGAAACTAAGCTATCAGAGTTGAAACCTGAAAAAAGCTGAACTCAGAGCAGAAATGCTAGGGGCTGCCATAGCTGTTATAATCAGACATAGGCGAATTGCCGAGGGTGGTGATAATGCAGATGCTGACAGACAACCCAGAGTGAGGAGAAGGAGAAGAGTATACAGGCCTAGGGTCACCTACCATGGGTTACATGAGCTGGAGATAGTAGAGCGCTATAGAGTGGACAGAGAGCTCCTGCAGCAGATTGTTGAGCTGTGCAGGCCACGCCTCACACACAGAACCAACAGAGGGGAACCCATCCCAGTGGAAACCAAGGTATGTGCTGGCCTAAGAATACTAGCAACAGGTACCTTTCAGAGACCAACTGGCGATATGATGGGGATATCACAGGCATCAGCCTCCAGGGTACTGCACCAGTTCCTGGATGCCATGTCACCACATGTCAGTGATCATATATATGTCCCTAGTGACCGTGAGGTTGTGTCCAGCAATATCGTCTCTTCCAGCAAATAGCGGGATACCCTGAGGTGCTGGGTGCAATAGACTGCACGCACATACGCATCAAGGCACCAGCCGGTGAGCGGGGTAGAGTCTACATTAACCGCAAGGGATACCCCTCCATCAACTGCCAGGTCGTGTGTGATGCCCAGGGCATAATAATGAATGTGTGTGCTGGCTGCCCTGGTAGCTACCACGATTCCCACATCTGGCATCTGACGCAGCTGTACCAATCATTTGCCAATGGGGACTTCCCACACGGACACCTAGTGGGGGATGCTGGTTATGCACTTGTGCCGTGGCTGATGACACCCATCAGAAATGCACACACACCCGAACAGGAACGCCATAATGAGGCACACGCACAAACACGTAATATCATAGAGCGTGTGTTTGGGCTGCTCAAGTCACGGTTCCGGTGTCTGGACACGTCTGGTGGAGCTTTGCAGTACACACCAACTACATGTACCCAAATGATCATGATATGTGCTATGCTACATAATATGATCCTGCGGAAACAGCTGCAGCAGGACCAGCACAGGGCTGGGCCAAACATCCCCACCATTGCCAAGGCCACCACAGGCAGGGGTGACTTGGAGGAGGAACAACCTGACCTTGTCCCAGTAGGCAGAAGGAGGCGTGCCCAGTATGCCCTGGCCTTGGCAAAGAGGCAACGATAGCACATATGCTTGGTCAGTAGGAACACTGGGACCGATACCCACTCTGACTCACTCATACAGTAACAGGGATGCCTAACATGACACAACCTGCTTCCAAATGTACAGGGAGTGTAGTATGTGCATCCGACAGAGGCAGCCCTGCAGCACCACCCGAGGCATGAATGCCATGTGTTAAGTAATGTAATACCATGTATCATATGCACACCTGAGGACCATGACTAACATCCACCCTCACCAATCATAAACCACAAAAACACAAACCCACCTCATAGCTATCACAAGGGATAGGAACCTAGATGTAATGCTACCCAATGGCAAAGGTATAAACAGCAAGATGTGTGCAGTGTAAATGCACACAGTATAGGGAATGCACATATCAGTGCTGTAATAGAAAACAGGGTCAAAGCGCACATCAGCACCCTGACACTACCAGGGTCACACCTCATACAGTGATGTACATGTGCAAAAACATGGAACAAGATACAAAATGAGGGTGACTACCAATAAATGGCATGGATAACCACACACCCTGTTGTTACCACAACAAGAAGCAACATGCATTAGCCATGGTCAAACACCAATGGCTAAAACTGACTACTACTATATAGCTTGCTGCAGACCACTGTCCTAATAGCAGCAACTGCCCCAGGCCTATGTTCACAGGTTCACAGGTTCATACTAGGCTATCTGCCCTAGGGCATTTATAAGCCTAGACCAGAGTTCCGTGGAGTCTGCCGCACCTTCACTCTGACGGATAATTTGCCCATTATATTGCTGTGCCTCTGACAAGCAGTGATACTGAGGTTATCCCTGGGGCATACCTGCAATCTCCCATCCATTGATTAAGATCTCACTTGAACAAAGCCAGTGAGGTACTCAGCCTCACATGTACCAGGATGTTGTTCCACAGCATAGGGACTCTCTGGTTGAAGAATCTGTCCCTCCAGCACATCCTATTAATATCTGTGTTGAGGTTTAAATCTCCTGCCATTGTAGTTCTGATGGATGTAGAGGTCTTGAGGTGAAGCGTGTACATTAACTCAGGTTTGGACATGGCCTTGGATGTCAGGCACAGGTCACCTCTGAGCAGACGGTAAGTCACGGAATCAAGCTGGAATTCCTCCAGTCGGGCAGCATAAGAAATATGTTTGAGACCCTTTCTCCTCCTGTCGAGGAATTTGTGGGCCCATCCAATTGCCATAGGTGTCGGGTCATATACATGCTGAATGGGGCATTGCACTCAATCAATGGTCCGATGAGTGAAGAGTACAGGGGAACAATGACCTCCCTGGATCTAGATGTGAATCCCTGCATGATGAGGTGGGCAATGTAGAAGTTCTACCTAACAACCCTGGCAACGTGAGTGTCAAACAAAGGTTACTCTCAACCTGGGTGCCCAGGTCCCTGATAACCTCCTGTGTGCTTAGAGGATTGCCACCTACATGGGAACTAGTGGTAACCTTGTTCTTCCCAAAGGGTATGGCTATGCATTGTTTAGTGTGTAATGTAAGGCCATGGCTCTGGCACCAGTTATCTGTGACTATGACACCCTTCTGAAGGATGTCTGTGTCAGATGGGTGTCCAACTATGGTTCCCAGTCTGCAGTCATCTTCAAACTTTGTCAGCCATAATCCTGCTGTGTTTGCTTGTACTTCTGAAAAGTAGATGCTGAGCAATAGTGGGCCCAGGACTGAGCCCTGTGGGACACCACTTGTGACAGTTGTGGAGTGTGACATGGCACCAGCAAGTCTGAACCTGTCTGTTCTGTCACGTAGCCGGTTTGCAACCCATCCTGTGATGTATGGGTTCACATTTAAGCTGGTGATGTTTTCAATGATACCCAAGTGGGGTATTGTGTTGAAAGCCTTTGCCAGGTCAAGGTAGGCTGTGTGGAGTGCCTTGCCCTTGTCAATGGCCTTGGTGTCTGTTATGAAACAGTCAACCAAGTTTAAAAGGCATGATCTGCCCTCAACAAAGCCTAACTGGGTTGGATCTAATGTCTGCAAGTCCCCTATGTCCTCATCTATGACTTCCATTATGATCTTCTCCATAGCTTAGCAGACCCTGCTTGTCAAGCTGATGGGATGGTAGTTTCCGTGGTCGGTGGAGGCACCCCCATGTGAAGTGGGTCCACCATTGACATATGCCACTCCTTGGGAACATATCCTGAGTTGAGGCTAAGATCATACAGCTGCCCTGACTGTGGGTTTAATTCTTGAGTGAGTTCATGGAGCACAAAACCAGGGACACCATCTGGTCCCATGGATGCTGCGTCCTTTCCCTTGGATAGAGCAGTTCCCACCTGAGCATTTGAGATGTTTGGGGGGCTACAATCCTCTTTCATACATATCTCTCCAGTTGTGGTGGAGGGGTGGGTGGAGAAATCTGCACTGAACCTGTCAGCCAGTATGTTGGCAATGTCTGTAGGTTCAGTGATATTTACAGCATTCTGAGCCTATTCTGAGCATATCTGGGAGTTTCCTCCCAGGTGTGTAACGTATCTATAAAAGGCCTCATTGTTGTCCCGTGAGCCCTTAGTGGGTTTACTCCCAATATTCGCCTTGGATGATTTCATGGGGAACTCAGTGTTTCACCTATATTGAGCAGGGGTGTCTACCCTTCCACGGATATCGCTCTATCTTGTAGTACCTCCTTCCTTGTGTTGTAGTGCTTGTTTATGGCTGAGGTCCACCACACTGGACGCTTGCCTCTGGTACAACGAGTCTGTGTTTTGTTTGGGATTGCCTCATCCATGCAGTCTTGAAGGTGCTGGTAGAAGGCAGTTGTAAGTGATACAGTGGCTTGGGTAATGGTGTCTGCTGGCTTGGGGCTTTGAAAGAGACCACAACAGTCATTAGAAGTGTGTAGTCGGCTTCTGAGAGGTTCTGCACTGTGGTCTTTTCTATCTGGGGTGGAGGTGGGATGTGGACTTCCACTGAGAGTAGGTCATGATCTGATCTCACCAATGATGGGTATACCTCTGGTGTTGAACATTGTGAGCCCATGTTTGTGATGATGAGATCTACTATGTTGTCTCCTCTTGTGGGGATGGTGACTAGTTCTTCCATGGCATGTGAGTGTATGAACTCTAGGAACCTGTGGGCTAGAGTGTTGTGGCTGTAGTACTGATCCCAGTCTATATTTGGATAGTTGGGATCACCCAGTGTGATGGTGTTTGCAGGTACATGTATCCCGCCACTGTTTTCATGAAAGCTCTGTGAGGTACCTGAGTTTCAGAGGATGGCCTGTAACATGCTACAAACTTCAGAGCAGTCTTGCCTATGGTTAATTGCACCCGGATGGTGTACAATGCATCGTGTGTTACCACCAACCATGAGGTGAGGGTGTCCTTGATGAATATTGCTATTGCCACCCCTCATAGTGGTAATATGTGTACTGCATAGATACGAAATATTGTGCCTCTGACTTAGTAGTGACACATTATGACCACCTTACATAATTGAATAATGTGACTATGCCTCTGTCCAGTCTGTGCCCCTGTCCACATGCAGCTGTCCAGATGTCTCTTGAAGAGAGTCAGTGAGGTACTCTGTCTAACATGAACTGGGATACTCTGCTAGAGTTTGAGATGCCTCTGAGTTATGACTCTGTCCCTTCAGCATGTCCTATACATGTATGTGCTGAGGTTCAAATCTTTAGCTCCCATGTTTCTGGTGGATGTGGATTGCTTGCAGTGGAGCATGTCTACCAAATCCTGATCGGACATGGTCTTGTATGTCAGGCATAGGTCACCTGTACGTATGTGGTATGACACTGAAAAAGCTTGTTTTAGTTATTCTGGAAGTATATGACATGTGTTGTAGATCCCTGATCATCATGGTAAGGTACTTGTGGGGTCTCTCCAGCTGCTGCAAGTGCTGGTTGAGGTACATACCAAATGGGGCGTTGTATTCAAGCATGGGCCTGATAAGGGAGAAGTATAGTGGTACAATGACCTCCTATGGTCTGGATGGAATACCCTCCATGATAAGGTGGCCAAGATAGAAAGTCTGTCAAACAACTTTGGCAACATGGGTGTCAAATGAGATGTCACTATCTACATGTGTCCCCAGCTGTCTGATTTGTTTCCTGTACTCATTGGGTTGCTGTCTATGTACAGATCTGTGGGTACTGTGTTCCTCCCAAAGGGATGGCTACACATCAGTCGCAGTCAGTTTTAGGCCATGAGTCCAGCACCAGCTATCTGTCAGTGTGACGGCAGTCTGTAGGATGTGTGTGCTGGCTGATGTATTCACTATGGTGCCCAGGTTGCAGTCATCTGTAAACTTTGTCGGCCACAACCCTCCTATGTTTGCTTTCACATCTGAAAAGTAAATACCAAATAAGAGAGGTCCCAGGACACAACCTTGTGGGACACCACTTGTGACTGGCTTCAAACCTGACAAGGCACCTGCAATGTTGACATTATGGGTTCTGTTTCTGAGCCATTTTGCAACCTATGCTGTGACATATGGTGTTATATTTCAGCTGTTGAGCTTGTCTATGATGCCTGAGTGGGGTATTGTGTCAAAGGCCTTAGCCAAGCGCAGGTAGGTTGTGTGGACTGTGTAGCCCTCATCAACGGCTCTACTGACAGTTTCAAAGTAGTCAACTTGGTGCAAAACGCAGGATCTGCACTGTACAAAGCTGAATTGGGTGTGATCAAGGGTCTGTAGGACACCAATGTCTCTGTGTGGAAGCTCCATAATGACCCTTCACAAAGCTTTGCAGACAAGGCTGTTTAAGCTTGTGTGGTGGTAGCTGCCAGGGTCTGTGGAGGCATCTCCTTTGTGGAGTGGGACCACTGTTGCCGTCCGCCAGTGTTCAGGTACAGATCCTGTAGCAAGGCTAAGGTTAAATAGGATCTGCATATACAGGTTTATCTCCATCTGTAGTTCACATAGCATGCAACTGGGGATACCATCAGGTCCCATTGATGCTGTGTACTAAATCTTTGCTGACTGCGGCTCTCACATGGACATCCAGGATGACAGTGAGGTTACATACAGCTGTGATAACTATCATGTCTTGGGGGTGAGGGAGGGTACATTGCACTGAACTGGTCTGCCAGGGTGTCAGTAATATCTGTCAGGTCCCTGGGATATAAGTTGTTGTGTACCAAATCTGAGCATATATGAGGGTTCCCACCCAGGCGTCAGACATAACTGAAGAAAGCAGTGTGGTTACCTTCATCGTCTGTGGTGATTTATGTCCCCAAGTTGAACTTGGGTGTCTTTATGTGAGAATGTAGCTTTCTACTACTGCTGATCACAGCTGCCTTACATTCTGGAGATGTAGCTCTGTCTTGCATTAGTATCCTTCATCTGTTATACAGTTTGTTTATGGCTGGGGTCCACCAGACAGGCCACTTTCCCTTGGTGGTGAAGGTGTCATTCTCATTTGTGATTGCATGGTCCATGCTTACTCGGAGATGTCCGTAGAAAGTGTCTGTGCAGGAGTCACCATTGTGTGTTGTGGTTTCCACTGGCCCAGTGGGCTTAATGGATACCATCTCAGTCCGAAGAAGTGTGAAGTCAGCTTCTGAGCTGTTTGTCACTATACCCTGGTATCATACTAGCACTGACACAGGTGTAAACAATTCCCCAGAATCCATCAAACAAAATGGACATGCAGGCTTACAGATGCCCTAGGGGGGTAGCCTAGTATGAACCCATTATGATACAGATTGTACAGGACACTACAGATAACCCCAAGGCTGTTGCAAATGATGGTAGTAAGCATGTTGTTGATTCCTGGATATGCTCCGGATCACACCGATATTACAAACAACATACCAGACACACACAGGTATGGCCAACATACATCCTGACATGTGCAGTACAAACCCCCCCCCCCCATAATGCCAAATACCTTCCCCAGCAGACTGCCGCCTCCCTGACATTATGTCACCCTTTCCACAGGTTAAGTGCCCAAAGAGCAGTGTACAACAACAGTGGGTGTTCTCAACAAAGGTGTCTCCTGAATGGATAGGAAAAACAACCACCACAGAATCATGAGAGGTTTGGTCTGCACAGCTATGGAAAGGACCAGCATGTACCACAGACATAAT
This sequence comes from Protopterus annectens, assembly GCF_019279795.1. Lineage (NCBI taxonomy): Eukaryota > Metazoa > Chordata > Ceratodontiformes > Protopteridae > Protopterus > Protopterus annectens. The sequence continues at coordinate 948,575,784 of NC_056745.1, read as the reverse complement.
GATATTGTGGATCTATTGACACCGGACCCTAGCCAGTGTGGGTTTACAAAGTGCAGACCCCACCCCTAAACATGTGTGACTCAGTTGAAACAGTACTTGAAGTCAGTGATGAGGGCAATGTGGTCCACACAGTGTAGCGGACCTTGCAAAGCCTTCTGTACAATACCCTATGTGTTCCGTATAGATTTGCTCACCAGCTGATATATACACCCCAATGTCATGCGAGGGTTTCAAACCGAGAGCAACGACAGAACTGACATGGTCAGACATGCAGCAGCCATGTCAGACTACAAACCACATATAACAGGCATCCCACAAAGCTTGGTCCTGGGACCTTCACCATCTGGTATATATGCCCCATAGGTACAGGCCAACAAGTAAGGACTGTGCTGGAACATGTTTGTAGAGGACAACAAGCCGCCTGACATATCTGATACACCAGCTGACACAAGCATCCCATAAAGGGCCACATAGAAACAGACAGCTGGTGCCATAGCCATGTCAGCATGTTAAATGGTGAAAACAGTATAGTCAGCCTCTGTGGATAATCCAGTAAGTGACCACCAATTCCCACATAGGTGTCGACCCATGACATTCCTAACATGTAATGCCAGAATGGGGACACAAGGTGATAGATATCCTGCATTGGACAAAAATGTGGCTGTAGGGTTAACAGCAACAATCCATATACCAACCTAATCATGAGGGTTATGACATCTAGCTAAGGGGAGGTCATTGTGGTTTTGCAGTTATCTTTCAGCAGCATTACAAATGACCACAACAGCGCCTGTGTGGTGTACCTCAACAGATAGATTCAGCAACTGTAAAGTCCACAACAGTACCTCACCAGGAGTATCAAAGAGCTGGAACACATGTAATGTGTCGCCTGATTAAACAGAATGCAGTTACACACACTGCCATGCTGGCCACCCAGACACAAGCTGTGCCTGATGTAGAAAGCCATGTCCAAGCTGTCAGCAATGCACATGCCGTACCTTGTACAATGTGAATGGCAGGGAGATATGCACATGAGGGACCTGAACCCCAGCACTGACATACATAGGACAAGCTGTACTGCATTATCCATAACACAGAAGCCACCACCACACATGAGTAAACTACCAGTACAGGTTATCCATAGAGTCACTCATTTATTCTACTCAACAGGGATCCTAACGAGTGGATGGGAGATGGTAGGTATACCCTGGGTATCAATGTTGTGTCACAGGTAGACAGAGGCACAGTATACAAAACAAGACATATGTCATGCCAAACTGCACTTATGATGTGTTGATGGACAAACACACTATCCAATAACCATTAGAAATGGCCTTGGGCACATCGGTAGTGTTTGCCAATGTACACCCATGTTGTGGAATACACTACTGCAGTTGGTTGAGGCCGTTGTAAGTAGTTCACATCTGAACATAATGCAACATGGTCAGATAGGTTCATAGGTTCATACTAGGCTATCTGCCCCAAGGCAGTTCTAAGCCTAGTCCAGAGTCTGGTTCGCGTCGCCACCCCTTATATGGAAACAGTACTGTGCCCATTAGTTTGGCGTGCCTGTCTCCAGCAGTGACACAGTGGCGATCCCGGGTAAACCTATGATTTCCCATCCACAGGTCAGGATACCTCTTGAACAGAGCCAGCAAGGTGCTGTGACTCACATGGACCGTGATTGTATTCCACAGCATAGGAGTCTCCGGTGATAAATCCACCCTCCAACATGTCCAATGTACATCCCTGCTACGGTGTAAGTCACTTGCACTATTGGTTCAGGTGGATCTGAAGATTTTGAGGTGGAGCATGTCCATTAATCCCTGGTTGGACATGCTTGCATGTCATGCACATGTCACCTCTAAGCAGACAGTATGTGACTGAATAGAGCTGTAGTGTTTTCAATCTGGCAGCATATGACAGATGTTGGAGACCCTTTATCCTTTTGTTGGGGGACATTCAGGGTCTCCCCACTTGCTGCAGATGTCAGGTGAGATACATCCAGATAAGGCAGTGTACCAGATCACTGGTCCGATAAGTGAAGAGTACAGGGGAACAATGACCCACTAGATCTGGATGTGGATCCCTTCCTGATCATGTGGACAATGTAGAAGGTCCTACTAGCCACTTTAGCAATGTGAGTGTCATCAGAACAGTGACTGTCAACCTGGGTCCCCAGGTCCATGATAACCTTCCTGTGCTTAGAGGATTGCCACCTATATGGTAGCTTGGGGTTACCTTGCTTTCCCTGAAGGGTATGACTACACATGTTTTGCAAGTTGACTTCAGGCCATGGCTCTGGCACCAGCTATCAGTGTCCGTGAGCCCCTTCTGAAGGATATCCGTGTCTGATGCACTGTCCACTATGGCACCCAGTGTGCAGTCATCTGCAAACTTTGTCAGCCAAAGTCCTCCCATGTTGGACTGTACTTCTGAGAAGTAGATAACAAACAATAGGGGCCAAGGACTGAGCCCTGTGTGAGACCACATGTGACTGGCATGGTGTCTGACATAGTGCCAGCAACTCTAACCCTGTGGGTCCTGTCTGTAAGACAGTTTGAAACCTGATCTTGTGACATATGGGTGTACATTTCTGTTGGTAGGGTTTCCTACAATACCTGAGTGGGGTATTGTGTTGAAAGGGTTTTCAAGGGCAAGGTAGGCTCTATGGACTGCCTTTCCCTCATCAATGGCCTTAGTTACTGTTTTGATAATGTCAACCAAGTACAAAAGGCATGACTTGCCCTTGATCAACACAAACTGGGACAGGTACAATGTCTGCATGTCCTCCATATCTTTCTTCATGAGCTCCATTATGATCCTCTCCATAGCTTTGCAGACTACACTTGTTAAGCTTATGGGGCAGTAATTACCAGAGTCCATAGAGGCACTGCCTTTGTGCAGACATGCACAACTGGACCCTAAAGAGGCTGTTGTGCACAGTATGGAAATGTAAATCAGTGATAGGACTAAAGCCCAGGATAATGTCCACCACAGTGAAAGTACTGAACCACTACACTATACAGTACAACAGTGCTAGGTCAGTATGAATGGATGTTAACAATTGTATGCAAAGTATCCCATGCAAAAGCTGCAGGCACAGTATAATCCCTGTTGTGTTCACAGGAAGCATCTGGACAGTAACTACACAACATGTCACAGAACACACAACCTTAAACAGGAGTTATTTGTTGGAGTTCACACTCATCCACAACTGTGATGGGCTGCATAGTTCAACATATGGAAAGCTCACACTGGGCATGCTCACACACTTTGATAAATGAGACATCATTCACACAACATGCCATGGGAAGGCTGAAGTGGGCATGCTCACACACTTAGTTCAAATGTTCCTCTTAACAACTGTGAAAACACACCACAGGATGCACATTCCCCATTCCAAACAATGAAGATGTCAGCACCCTATAAGTAGATCAGTAGAAATGCTACCTCCCAGTAATCCGAATAGCAGCTCTGCTAATCGTCTGTCTCTAGTGTCATAACATAGTTAGGTAGGGGTTTGAATCCAGCAAGTGGCATGTGTGTGTGTGAATGGGGGTAAGTGTCTGTATAAGTGTGTATGAGAAGCACATCCCTTTTGGCAACTGTGGAAACACACCACAGGGAGCTCATTCCACTTTCTAAACACTGATGATGTCAGCACCCTATAAGTAGATCAACTGAAATGAAATCTCCTAGAAATGTGAATAGCGGCTCCGCTAATACGTCCGTCTCTAGTATCATAACATAGTTAGGTAGGGGTTTGAATCCTGCTACGGGAATGTATGTGTGTTAGTATGAGTGGGGTTTGTGTGTGTGCATAACGCTGTGGAGGGAAGGTGCCTTTTGCCAACTGGGAGAACACACTACAGGGTGCACATCCCTCTTCGTAAACACAGATGATGTCAGCACCCTCTAAGTACAGCATTGGAAAAGATTGCTCCTACTAATGCAAATAGCACACTCTGCTAATGTGTCTGCCTTTAGAGTCATAACACATCTAGGTAGGGGTTTGGACCTTGCAAATGGAATGTATGCGTTTTACTGTGGGTGGGGTTGGTGTGTGTGCACAATGGCGGGGGTGGGATGTCTCTTTTGCCAAATGGGGCTATGCACTGCAGGGTGCACATTTCCCTTAACAAACAGTGATGTTGACAGCACCCTGTACAAACAGAACAACAACACAGAAGGTGTTGTTACCAATGATGCATGTAAGGTTACACTTCAAGTAATGTCCACAAAACAAAGTAGGATAAACAAATGCTCCTTTTACTCTATCCAAACAACATGGCAACAGACAACTGACACTACTCAGTATAGTGCTACATGCTACTGTAACATGCAGATGTACCAGAATATACCTAGATAGTGTTTTGAAGCCTGAATGTGGCAAGTGTGTGGATGTGTTATGTTACTGTGTGTGCATTTCCGTATGGAAAACATGTTTGAGATATTGGCAATATTGTTGCAGACAGTTTAGGTGCAGATATCACTTTCCACATTCTCCTACACAAGTGGAATTAGTTATCACAGATGACTGTAACCTCCCTATCCTCTCACATGTCCAGGTGAGGGCCACCCTCAACATTGCAGGACACATAGCATCACTGTTACAGAATGGTATCCCTGGATGTGTGCTACATTCACCCCAGGAGGACATGGCACCACATTACAGACTGATATTACTCCTGGCCATACTACAGGATGTGTACCTGAAGAGTGCCATACATACACAGTGGTCCCACACCAATGAGGAGTAACCTCTACTGACCCTGGTATGTACTGCATCATATGCACAACTGGCCTTCTGTTCTAAGCTACGGAAGTGTCACGTATGGGCAACATGTACAGCAATATTACATATGTGTATATTTCAGGACTATGCACACAAAACCTATCTCATGGACAGAGCTATAGATAGTGAACTATGATACATTTGGAGGTGTCACAGTAAACACAGTATTAACCTGCTACTTTGCATTACCTGTGTTTGTGGCAGCTGTTGCTGTGTCAGTGGTGCTTGCTTGCTGCTTGCTGTTTGCTACTCATGGTTTTGCTGCTGGCTGTCTGTATATTTTCTCTTTTCTCTCTCTCTCTCTCTCTCTCTCTCTTTCTCATTAGGTTTGTGCAATGACTGTATTGCATGAGTGGAGTGTGGGTACTGAATGCTTTTGTAGGTATCTGCATAGGTCCATGTGATGGCCCTGCACCAATTGTAAGGCAGCATTTGCTAATTGCATGCAGCCAGGTGTGTGTTGATTGCATGTCTCACTGTGATTTCAGGACACTGCTATAAAATGGTATGTGAGATAGGCGTAGCCCTTTCAGATTGTAGGCGTGGGCGATGCTGGTATGCTGTTGACAGTGTTCTGTGAGTGTGAAGGTTAGTATGGGAATCCAGTGATTTGGCCATTAAAACTTTGCCTCACATGCTTTGGATGGTACATCTCCTATATTGCCTTTATACTAATTCCTACTATTGACTGTTATATTTATTTTAGCAGAGTGCTTTTGTATGGCTGTCATGGCTTAGTGGTAGGTCATACAGACTAATGTTACCAAGGTCCTGGGTTCGAGACTGGCAGTGGGAATTTATTTTTGTCTCAGACTTTCAAAATGAGTACAAGACATGTCAATCAAAGTGCCATAAAGGCACTTTTAAGCACTAAACCAGGTCTGCACTCGTTAGCATGAATGAAGAAGGATGCGTGCCCAGTATGGCCTGGCCTTGGCAAAGAGGCAGCATAGCACATATGCTTGGTCAGTAGGAACACTGGGACTGATACCGCTCTGACTCACTCATACAGTAACAGGGATGCTTAACATGACACAACCTGCTTCCAAACGTACAGGGAGTGTAGTATGTGTATCCGACAGAGGTGGCCCTGCAGCACCACCTGAGGCATGAATGCCATGTGTTAAGTAATGTAATATCATGTACAATATGCACACCTGAGGACCCCAACTAACATCCATATCCACTCATATGACCCTGTGGATACAGCTGCACATCATACAGTGATGTACATGTGCAAACACATGGAACAAGATACAAAATGAGGGTGACTAGCAATACATAGCATGGATAACCACGCACCCATGTTTGTACCACAACAAGAAGCAACATGGAATAGCCATGGTCAAAACCAATGGCTAAAACCGACTACTACTATATAGCTTGCTGCAGACCACTGTCCTAATAGCAGGAACTGCCCAAGGCCTATGTTCACAGGTTCATACTAGACTATCTGCCCTAGGGCATTTATAAGCCTAGCCCAGAGTTTTGTGGCTTCTGCCACCCGTGCAAGTTGATGGATAATATGCCCATTATTTTGCTGTGCCTCTGTCAAGCAGTGATACTGAGGTTATCCCTGGGGTATACCTGCAATCTCCCATCCATTGGTCACAATCTCACTTGAACAAAGCCAGTGAGGTGCTCAGCCTCACATGTACCAGGATGTTGTTCCACAGCATATGGACTCTCTGGGTGAGGAATCTGTCCCTTCAGCACATCCTATTAATATCTGTGTTGAGGTTTAGGTCTCCTGCCCTTGTAGTTCTGATGGATGTACAGGTCTTGAGGTGAAGCATGTTCATTAATCCTGGGTTGGACATAGTCTTGTATGTCAGGCACAGGTCACCTCTGAGCAGACAGTAGCGACTGAATACAGCTGGAATTCCTTCAGTCGGGCAGCATAAGAAATATGTTTGAGACCCTTTCACCTCCTGTCGAGGAATATGTGGGCCCATCCAATCTGAATGGGGCATTGTATGCAATCATTGGTCTGATGAGTGATGAGTACAGGGAACAGTGACCTCCCTTGATCTAGATGTGAATCACTGCATGATGAGGTGGCCAATGTAGAAGGCCTTCCAAACTACCCTGGCAATGTGAGTGTCAAACAAAATGTCACTGTCAATCTGGGTGCCCAGGTCCCTGATAATGTACATTGTGCTTACAGGATTGCCACCTAGATGGGAAGTAGTGGTAACCTTGTTCTTCCTGAAGGGTATGGCTATGCATTGTTTAGTGTGTAATGCAAGGCCATGGCTGTGGCACCAGTTAGCCGTCTCTATGAAACCCTTCTGAAGGATGTCTGTGTCAGATGGGTTTCCAACTATGCTTCCCAGTTTGCAGTCATCTTCAAACTTTGTCAGCCATAATCCTCCTGTGCTTGCTCGTACTTCTGAAAAGTAGATACTGAACAAATGTGGTCCCAGGACTGAGCCCTGTGGGACACCACTTGTCACAGCTCTGGAGTGTGAACTGGCACCAGCAACTTTGACCCTGTGTGTTCCGTCACTTAGCCAGTTTGCAACCCATGCTGTGATGTATGGGTTCACAATTAAGCTGGTGATGTTTTCAATGATACCTGAGTGGGGTATTGGTTGAAAGCCTTTGCCAGGTCAAGGTAGGCTGTGTGGACTGCCTTGCCCGTCAATGGCCTGGGTGAGTGTTTTGAGAAAGTCAACCAAGTTTAAAAGGCATGATCTGCCCTTGACAAAGCCAAACTGGATTGGACCCAATGTCTGCAAGTCCCCTATGTCTTCATTTAGAATTCCCATTATGATCCTCTCCATAGCCTAGCAGAACAGGCTTGTCAAGGGGATGGGATGGTAGTTTCTGGGGTTGGTGGAGGCACCACCTTTGTGAGGTGGGTCCACCATTGATGTATGCCACTCCTTGGGAACATATCCTGAGGTGAGGCTAAGATTAAACAGCTGCCCTAACTGCGGGTGTAATTACTCATTGAGTTCATGGAGCACACAACCGGGGACACCATCAGGTCCCATGGATAAAGTGTTTTCTGCCTTGGATTGAGCAGTTCCCACCCCAGCAGTGGAGATGTTTGGGCGGCTAAAATCCTCTGGTGTGCATACCTCCCCAGTTGGGGGGAGGGGGGGGGGAGAAATCTGCACTGAACCTGTCAGCCAGTATGTTGCCAATGTCTGTAGGTGCAGTGATATCAACATCATTCTGAACTAAGTCTGAGCATATCTGGGAGTTTCCTCCCAGGTTTCAAACTATAGGTAAAAGGCCTCATGATTGTCCCTGGAGTCCTGAGTGGGTTTACTCTCTAAACATGCCTCGGATGATTGTATGGGGAACCCAGCGTTTTACTCACAATGAGCAGGGTGTCTTTCCCCATACGGATTACACTCTATCGTGTAGTAGCTCCTTCCTTGTGTTGTACAGCTTGTTTATGGCTAGGGTCCACCAGACTGGATGCTTGCCTGTGGTACAAAGAGTCATTATTATTTTGGATTGCCTGAACCATGCAGTCCTGGAGGTGCTGGTAGAAGGCATTTCTAAGTGATACAGTGGCTTGGGTAATGGTGTCCGCTGGCCTGGGGGCCTTGAAAGAGACCACACCAGTGCTCAGAAATGTGAAGTCGGCATTTGACAAGGTCTTCACCGTTTCCTTTCCCATCTGGGGTGTGGGTGGGATGTGGACTCCCACTGAGAGTAGTCCATGATCTGATCTCACCAATGATGGGTATACATCTGGTGTTGAACAGTGTGACCCCATGTTTGTGATGATGTGTTCTAGTATGTTGCCTCCACTTGAGGGGATTGGGACCAGTTGTTCCATGGCATTTCAGTGTATGAACTCTTGGAACCTTTGTGTTAGAGTGTTGTGGCATGATTAGTGATCCCAGTCTATATGTGGATAGTTGGAATCACCCAGTAGGATGGTGTTTGGAGATACATTTATCCCCTTCAGTGTTTGCAGGATAGCTGTGTGAGGTACCTGAGTTTGGCGGGTGGCATGTAACATGCTACAAACTGCAGAGCAGTCTTGCCTACGGTCACTGGCACCTGGATGGTCTCCGATGCATAGTGTGTTGCCACCAACCATGAGGTGAGGGTGTCCTTGATGAATATGGACACCCACCATCCTTCTTGTTGTTGTCGGGATGCTGGTGCTGGAATGCATGAGATGAGGTAACACCCGATAGTGCTGGGGTGCTGTCAGAAACTGTGAACCAGGTTTCAGGCACAGCACAGACATCAATGTGCTACATACTGAGAAGGGCATAGAGTGTGTGCAGCTTGAGGTAGAGACCTTGGGCATTGAGCAGCATCAGCCGTAGTGTCTTTCCTTTACTGTGTTCTAGGGTGGTAGGTGTAGAATCCTATTTCCAGTTGTGATTGTATGGTCCATGCTGTCTGACATCTAGCTAAGGGAGGTCATTCTGGTTTTGCAGTTATCTTTCATCACCAGTAGAAATTACCACAACAGCCCTGTGGGTGTACCTCATGCACACACATCCAGCACCTGTAAAGTCCACAACAGTACCTCACCAGGAGTATGACAGAGCTGGAACACATGTAATGTGTAGTCTGATTAAACAGAGTGCAGCTCCACACACTGCCATGATGTCCACCCAGATGCAAGCTGTGCCTGGCGTAGAAAGCCATGTCCAAGCTGGAATCAATGCACATGCTGCACCTTGTACAATCTGAATGGCAGGTAGCTATGCACATGAGGGAACTGAACCCCAGCACTGACATATATAGGACAGGCTGTACTGCATTATCCAAACACAGAAGCCACCCCCACACATGAGTAAACTAACACTACAGGTTGTCCATAAAGACACTGGTTGAGTCCCCTCAACAGGAATCCTAATGAGTGGATGGGAGATGGGAGGTTTACCCTGGGTATCAATGTTATGTCACAGGTAGACAGAGGCACAGTATACTAAACAAGACATATGACATGTCAAACTACGCTTACAATGTGTTGATGGACAAACACATTCTCCGACTAGCATTAGGTCAAGATACCTCTTGAACACAGCCAGCAAGGTGCTCTGCCTCAAATGGACCAGGATTGTATTCCACAGCATAGGGAGTCTCCGGGTGATAACTCCATCCCTACAACATGTCCAACATACATCCCTGCTAAGGTGTCAGTCACCTGCACTAGTGGTTCAGGTGGATCTTCTGAGTCTGAGGTGGAGCATGTCCATTAATCTCTGTTTGGACATGGCCTCGCATGTCAGGCACATGTCACCTCTAAGCAGTCGGTATGTGAGTGAATAGAGTGTGAGTGTCTTCAATCTGGCAGCATATGACAGCTGTTGTGGTTCCTTGATCCTTTAGGTGGGGACAGTCAGGGTGTCTCCAATTGCTGCAGATGTTGGGTGAGATACAGCCAGAATAGGGCATTTGACTTGATCACCGGTCTGATAACTGAAGAGTACAGGGGAACAATGACCCACTAGATCTGGATGTGAATCCCATCCTTATCAGGTGGGCAATGTAGAAGGTCTTCCTAGCCACTTTAGCAATGTGAGTCTGAGAAGAATGGCGACTGTCAACCTGGGTCCCCAGGTCCGTGATAACCTCCTCTGTGCTTAGAGGATTGCCACCAATATGGTAGCTTGGGGTCACCTTGCTTTTCCTGAAGGGTATGTCTACACATGTTGTGCACTCTGACTTCAGGCCATGGCCCTGGCACCAGCTATCAGTTACTGTGAGTCCCTTCTGAAGGATATCTGTGTGTGATGCACTGTCCACTATGGTGCCCAGTGTGCACTCATCTGCTAACATTGTCATCCAAAGTCCTCCCATGTTGGCCTGTTCTCATGGGAAGTACATGACAAACAATGGTGGCCAAGGACTGAGCCCTGTGTGACACCACCTGTGACCAGCCTGGAGTCTAACATAGTGCCAGCAACTCTAACCCTGTGGGTCCCGTCCCTAAGCCAGTTTGCAACCCATCTTGTGACATATGGGTTTACATTTCAGTTGTGAGGTCTTTCCACAATACCTGAGTGGGGTATTGTGTTGAAAGTGTTAGCAAGGCCAAGGTAGGTTGTATGGACTGCCTTTCCCCAACAATGGCCTAAGTGACCAATTTGAAGATGTCAACCCAGTACAAAAGGCATGATCTGCCCCTGACCAAGCCAAAATGGGATGGGTACAATGTCTGCATGTCCCCTATATCTTTGTTTATGAGCTCAATTATGATCCTCTCCATAGATTTGCAGACTACACTTGTTAAGCTTATGGGGCAGCAATTAACAGGGTCTGTAGAGGCACTGCCTTTGTGCAGATGTGCACAACTGGACCTTAACCAGCCTGTTGTGCACACTATGGAAATGTAAATCAGTGATAGGACTGAAGCCCAGGATACTGACCACCACAGTGAAAGTACTGAAACACTACACTAGACAGTGCTACAGTGTTAGGTCAGTATGTTCGGATGTTGATAATTGTGTGCAAAGTATCCCATGCAAAACCTGCAGGCACAGTCTACTCCCAGTTTAGTTTACACAAAAAGCAGAAGGACAGTAACTACACAACATGGCACAGAACACACAACCATAAACTGGAGGTATTTGTTGAAGGTCACACTCATCCACAAATGTGATGGGCTGCAGAGTTCAACATATGTAAAGCCCACACTGGGCATGCTCACACACTTAGATAAATGAGACATCTTTCACACAACATGCCACAGGAAGGCTGAACTGGGCATGCTCACACACTGTTCCAAATGTTACCCCTAGCAAATGTGAAAACACACCAGAGGATGGTCGTCCCCTTTCTAGACACTGATCATGTAAGCACCCTATAAGTATATTGGAGAAAAGGATTCTCTCAGTAATCCGAATAGCGCCGTGCTAATCGTCCGTCTCTAGTGTCATAACATAGTTAGGTAGGGGTTTGAATCCAGCAGGTGGCAAGTGTGTGTGAAGGGGGTAAGAGTGTGTGTAAGTGTGTATGAAAGAAACATCCCTTTTGGCAACTGGGAAAACACACCACAGGATGATCATTCCACTTTCTAGACTCTGATGATGTCAGCACCCTATAAGTATATTGGAGAAAAGGATTCTCTCAGTAATCCGAATAGCGCTGTGCTAATCGTCCATCTCTAGTGTCATAACATAGTTAGGTAGGGGTTTGAATCCAGCAGGTGGCAAGTGTGTGTGAAGGGGTAAGTGTGTATGAAAGAAACATCCCTTTTGGCAACTGGGAAAACACACCACAGGATGATCATTCCACTTTCTAAACTCTGATGATGTCAGCACCCTATAAGTATATCAGGGAAAGGACTTTCCCCAGTAATGCGAATAGCGCTGTGCTAATCGTCCGTCTCTAGTGTCTTAACATAGTTAGGTAGGGGTTTGAATCCGGCAGATGACAAGTGTGTGTGAAGGGGGTAAGTGTGTGGGTATGAAAGAAACATCCCTTTTGGCAACTGGGAAAACACACCACAGGATGATCATTCCACTTTCTAAACTCTGATGATGTCAGCACCCTATAAGTATATCAGGGAAAGGACTTTCCCCAGTAATGCGAATAGCTGTGCTAATGCATCTGTCTTTAGTGTCTTAACATAGTTAGATAGGGGTTTGAATCCGGCAGATGACAAGTGTGTGTGTGAAGGGGTAAGTGTGTGGGTATGAAAGAAACATCCCTTTTGGCAACTGGGAAAACACACCACAGGATGATCATTCCACTTTCTAAACTCTGATGATGTCAGCACCCTATAAGTATATCAGGGGAAAGGACTTTCCCCAGTAATGCGAATAGCGCTGTGCTAATCGTCCGTCTCTAGTGTCTTAACATAGTTAGGTAGGGGTTTGAATCCGGCAGATGACAAGTGTGTGTGAAGGGGGTAAGTGTGTGGGTATGAAAGAAACATCCCTTTTGGCAACTGGGAAAACACACCACAGGATGATCATTCCACTTTCTAAACTCTGATGATGTCAGCACCCTATAAGTATATCAGGGAAAGGACTTTCCCCAGTAATGCGAATAGCTGCGCTAATCGTCGGTCTCTAGTGTCTTAACATAGTTAGGTAGGGGTTTGAATCCGGCACATGACAAGTGTGTGTGTAGGGGGGTAAGTGTGTATGATTGATATATCCCTTTTGGCAACTGGGAAAACACACTACAGGATGCACATACCCATTTCTAAGTGATATCACAATTATGTATGGCTTTTGATTACAGACATGCCATGTGTGTTGTGCACACACAGAATGCCCATGTATGTGGGTTGTCCCTCACAATAATGCATGACATTGATTACACGGTTATGGCAATGAACACATGATGTATGTGTGTGCCAAATACACATATGTACCTGTGACTTTCAATAGTTACCATGTGTGATGCCTGCCACATGTGAATACATGGTATTTGCACAGGGTAACATTATGACCGTGGTCTTCTGTGCAGATGCTGCATGTGGGATGTGTATATACAGTGTGAGATGTAGATGCTATCAGCCTAGTAGTGAGGGATGCACACCTGGTCTGGGGCATAAGGTCTACATGTTGTTAATGTACAGGAGCTGCATGTTTTCACCTGTTGTGGGAGTGGTAAGACAGTATTCCATAGCAATGCAGTGACTGCATGCTAAGAACCATTCAGCTAGGGTGTTGTAGATACACTTATTCATTAGCATTCAGTAATTTGTCGGAATCCCTGGTGAGGGTCTGATGCCAACCAAGGTCAGGGGTCTACCAGCCTGTGTCACTTGCTCAGTGATCCCTTCCATGTTCCCTATCACGTATCCCAGTGGCGACATCCCACATCAGCTGTGGTGGCATGGACAATGACTGAGTCATATGTGTCCATGCATCTGACTGACTTGTATGTTGTTGTTACAGTTTGGCCATGTGTTTCCATCTCATACATGTGATGTACATCAATGGGTAGGGGATAGGGTTGACTGTGTACATGTGGCAGCTGTGACATTACTACATGACACACATATTCCACAACTGTACCATAGAGGTGACTGACAACTGACCTTTGCACATGCTACCAGAGTATTGAGATTACATTGGTGATTGACAGCACATAGGGCCAATGGTGAAAAAGAGACATAGGTCCATAGGTTCGTACAGGGATATCTGCCCAGGGCATGTATCCACCTAGCCAGAATGTGCGTGCCTTTCAACATGCATTGTGAATCTGTCTTGCTATGCCCTTTTCCAAGGTTAGTATACTGTGCCTCTTTCTCACAGTGACACATAAGTGATACCCAGGGTAACCCTACAATGTCACATCCAGTCATTAATATCGCTCTTGAGGATAGTCACTGAGTCAGTCCGCCTAACCTCTATTGGGATAATAATCAGGAATGAAGGGTGCCTCTGAGTTGTGAATGTGCCCCTCCACCATGTCCTATGTATATCACTCCTGAAGTTCATGTATTTCCAGCGTGTATCCTGGTGGGATCTGGATATTCTGAGATGCAGCATGGCCATTACGTGAGGGTATGACCTGGCCTTCTATGTAAGGCACAGATTGCCTATGAAGAGGCAGTATGTCACTGAGTAGAGCTGCTGCTACTTTAACCAGTCAGTATGTGGCATCTGTTTGAGCACTTTGATCCCCTTGTCGAGGTACATATGTGGTAGCCCCAGTTGCTGCAGGTGTCTGGTAAGGTGCATGCCGACAGGTTCATCATAGTCAATTATGGGCATGATGAGGGATGAGTAAAGGGGCACAATGTCCTCCCTGGCCTACATGTGGATCCCATGATGATGTGGCCCATATCACATGCTTACCTAACCACTTTGTCCATGTTGTTGTCAAATGGTAGGATGCTATCAACCTCGTACCCCAAGGTCCATAATTCCTAGGTCTGCACTTACTGGATTAACACATATGTGGTACATTGTGGTCATTTACTGTTTGACAAAGGGGATGACTATACTCTTTCTGTCATTCATGTTGAGGCCATGGCTGTGGCACAAGTCGTGTGTTTGCAAGAGTCCCTTTTGGAGGATGCGTGTGTTAGCTGTTGAGTTGATTATGGTGTTAGGTCTGCAGTCACCTGTGGCGTGCTGAGCCACAGTACTTCCATGTTGGCCTGTACCTATGACAAATATATAATGAACATGACAGCCCCTAGGGCTTTGCCTTGTGGGACACCACTTGTACCAGGTTGGAGGCTGACATGGCTCCAGCAATTCTACCATGTGTGTTCTGCCCTTGAGCCACTGTGCAATACCCATAGTGACATAGGGGTTAATATGTACACTGGTGAGCTTCCTAGAATGCACAAGTGGGGTATTGTATCCAAGGCTTATGCAAGGTCCAGGTAGGCTGTGTGGACCTCCTACCCCTTGACAGTGGCCTTGGTGACTGTTTCAAACAAAGCAAACAGGTTTGATAGGCAGGATTTGCCATTGACAAAGCCAAACTGTGTATGGTGACATGTCTGTAGGTCCACAATATCTAGATATGTGAGGTTCTTGATGATTCTTGCCATAGCTTTGCAGACAAAGCTAGTCAGACATATGGGTGAGTAGTGTCCAGGATCCGTGGCGGCACCACCTGCATGTTGAGGGACCACTGTTGCTGTATGCCACTCTCTGGTCACATATCATGTATTAAGGCTGGGATTGAACAGTGGTGTTATGTCTGGGTGTAGCTCTTCTTGTGGTTCATGTAGGACACAGCCTGGGACACTGTCTGGTCCCATTGATGCAGTGTTTACTGCTTTGGGAAGGGCATCTCTTACCTGAGCATCTGTGATGTCAGGGGAAGCACTGTGATGCGAGACATATGTTCCCTTTTGGTGTGGTGGGGAGAGAAGGCAGCATTGAACCTGTCCACTAGGATGATGGCAATGTCTGTGTGTTTTATATTTTGTGTGACATATTGTATTACCTCTGAGCATATCTGGGTAGTACCACCCAGGTTACTAACATAACTACAGGCAGCCTTGTGATTATCCTCAGTGGCTTGTGGAATCCTCTCTCAAAGATGGCCTTAGACAATCATATGGGTGCCTGTAGTTGTCTTCCAATACTCATCAGTGGTGCCTTCACATTTTGGGAGGTTGTTGTATCATGTAGTGGCGCCATCCTTCTATTGTATAGTGTGTTTATGGCTGGTGTCCGGGGCCCAGGACATCTGTCTTTGGAGAATTGGGTCATGCTTTCATATGTGGCTTCATGATCCATGCATTCCTGAATGTGTCCACAGAATGCCTCTATACAGGTATCTGCAGTCTGGTCCATATTTTCAACAGGCCTTGGGCCTTTGAAGGCTTCCACATCATTTATGAGGGGTGTGCACTTGCTTGACATGAGCTGTTGACAGACGTGCCGCACTCCAGACAGAGCAAGGGGAGGGTCACAGTCAGCTACCTGTTGGGACGTACCTCCCTGGACCACATGGAAAGAGACACAGAGGAGCTCTTACAGCACCCTCTCAAACTCAGGTCTCCCACACAGCCTTCATGCTGACACAGGAGAGTTTAGATTACTCTGCAAACACCATCATACTGGGTGATGCCAGCTACCCAAACATAGACTGTGTACATTACACAGGCCACAATACCAAGCTCTAAGATTCCCATTGATCAGACATTCTTTGGCTATGGAACAGGTAACCAACCTTCCCACAAGAGGGGCAGATATACTAGAGCTGATCTTTACAAACATGAGTAAAAACTAATCACCACTGGGAGTATATCCCTCATTGTTGCAATCAAACCATATACTAATCACACTGGTGTTCTGGATCCCGCACATATGCAAACCTCCAACACATCGATGTGTGTGTGTGGGAAATGTCCCTATTAGCAACCGTGACAGTATCGTACAGGATGCAGATCCCCTTTTGAAATAGTGATGATGTCAGGACTGTATAACTATATCACCTGTAGTAAAGTCCTCCAGTAATTTGCATAAGCGCTCTGCTAATGTGTCTTTCTTCAGTGTCATAACGTAGTTAGGTGGGGTTTGAATCCTGCAAAGGGAATGTATGAGTGTGGTTTATGTGTGTGCACTATGCTGGGAGGGTTAACTGCCTTTTGCCAACTGGGAGAACACACTACAGGGTGCACATCCCTCCTCCTACACACAGATGATGTCAGCACCCTCTAAGTACAGCATTAGTAAACGTTTCTCCAACTACTGCAAATAGCACACTCTGCTAATGTGTCTGTTTCTACTGTCATTGCACAGTTAGGTGTGGGTTTGAACCTTGCAAATGGAAAGTATGTGTTTTACTGTTGGTGGGGTTAGTGTGTGTGCACAATGATGGGGTGGGATGTGGCTTTTGCCACATGGGGCTATGCACTGCAGGGTGGTCATTACCCTTAACAAGCAGTGATGTTGATAGCACCCTATACAAACAAAACTACAAAACAGAAGGTGTTGGTACTGATAACACATGTAAGGTAACACTTGTTCAAGTAATGTCCACAAAGCGGTGTAGGATAATAAAACATTTCTTTTATTCTATACAGACAACATGACTACAGACAACTAAGTGCCAGTACTCAGTATAGTGTTACATGCTACTTGAACATGCACATGTACCGAATATACCTAGATAGTGTTCTGAAGCCTGAATGTGGCAAGTGTGTGGATGTGGGATGTGTCTGTGTGTGCATTTCCGTATGGGAAGCATGTTTGCTGTGGCAATCAGGGTACTACAGTACCTGATGCACATTACATCTTCAACTGATGAGGTTGCCTGCACCCTGTGAGTACAGGTAGAGAAGGGGATGCCAGTAGTAAACAACATAGTGCACTTCTGAAATGTGTACCTGTCATGTATCAACAGCTACTCATGTAGGGTGATAAATAATGGGAATGGCAGGTGGCGTGTGCATGTGTGTGGGTAGCAGGGTGTGTATAAATGCATGTGTGACAGAACAGATACATGTAGCTGAATCTACATAACAGCACAAGATGCACATTGCCATAGTCAATGTTAGCATGTGATGGTGTGCAGCAGGTACACTTTGTTAAGTAGTATGGGTGCAGATAACAATTGAGGACATTCATACAGTTACTGCAGCAGGACTGATGGGATATACACACATTTATACTGCAACACACAACAGTTACCAACATGTTACTACTTATACACATCTATGTAGTCACCCTGTGCATCAACAACGTGTTTACCTTTACCTGCACCGATGTTGTAGTATGCAGGAGGTGGCACAGTGTCATCATATGCACAGGGTGTGGGTTAGATATGCCCAAGCCGGCCACTGGTAACACCAATTGACATGTGTGTGTATGTGTGTTTGTGAGGGGCAGCAGTACAGGGTGGACCGTTGTTGGTGCAGTGTGTGTGTGTATGTGTTTGCCCTAGGTGTTAGGTTTCTGCATGTGTGTAAGCACGCACACAGTCCCACATAATGGCTGCCATGTACAGGGTTTTGTGGACAGCCACAGACTGCACCTGTCAGGTCATCCAAATCAGTGTCTGTGGGCGCGGACACGGTACCTGTGCGTGGCAGGGGTGCTACGGGCGTATCGGTACTAACCCAGACTGGGTACTGTCGCCGGAAGCAGGGGTGTGTTGACTGGACACAGTTCCCTGTTGGGACTGTCAGAGCCACGTGCACGTGGTCTCCTGGGGCGTCTGGATGACAGCACAGACCCAGCATTGCTGGGGCTGGTGCTGGCACTTGAAGCAGCGAGTGGGCCCGTTGTCGTCCGCGGCCACTGCCAGCTGGTGCTCTTGCTGGCGTACCGGCGCGTCGCCCCCGCAAGCGCACACCATCGCCCTGGCCCTTGGTGATCTGGTGGTGGAGCAGCTGTTGTATGCCCCACAGCGTCTGTCAACGACATCTGTGAAGTTACGGATAGCATTAGCAACATCATGCATGCCGTCTGTCATGGCTATGCGACATGCTCTCATCTCCCTCAGACCCTGTCTGGTGTACCTTTCCATACGTGCCTGTGCCTGCATGACAGTTCTAAACATAGTGGAGGTTGACATACCTCCCTGGGCACGTCGGCCAGAGGCAATGCGACCACGGATGCCCCGAGAACCCATGGGCGACTGTCTGCGTGGTACCATTGAGGCCTCTGCACATGGCTGCCGTGTGAGGATGCATGTGCCACAGGTACCACATTACCCTGATCTATGCCCACTGCTGACTGTCCATCACCTAGGGACAATGGTGATAAAGGATGTAACGGCAGGATGACTGTGCGCATTGCCGGGGTTGAAAGCTGTGTACTGTCAATTGGCTGACCAATGGCGGACCCAGACACACCTTCCTGCACCATTACAGACATTTCATCATCATCAGTACCTGGGGCACAAGATTCAGGTTCCCTGCTGCAGGTCACCAGAGCAGCACCAGAACCTACGGGAGGAAAACATGGAACACAGATTACAGTCTCAATACATATTTGAAAGAGATGAACTTCAATACTAATGCACACATTCAGAAATGGACACATGCACTCATGGACACTAACACACATGCACACTTGGGCACAGGCACACTTGCACACATGCACACCCCACAGTAAACACACACATCAATACCGTGTTACACTACTCAATTTACTACCTGTCAATTACAGTTATTGTGGACACAGTCACCAGCATGTCTACTACAGAGTTACACTACTCTTCCTAGTTTTATAAATTGTTTTACAGATACTGTTAAAAGACTCACCAGCATGTATGGCCTGCCTCGGTGATACATGGGAGGGACCTGGAAGTGTGAAGAGAGTAATGTCAGTGGGCACATGTGTGCCATTTGTTTTGCACATGATACAGTACAGTAGTACACTAGTTCCCTTATACACATCAGCTGCACATCATGTCTGTATATATATCATGATGACAGATACATACCACATGCACACCTTATCGTGCATGAAGTAACAGCGTACAGAACAGTCATATGTACATACCAGGAGTTAACTCTAATCTCACCCGTACCTCTCTTCAAGCGTCAACTCAAATTGTACTTCCAAAACCACTGGCTTTGTTCTTCTTGGAGTCAGGCTAATGTCCCTCTCCCTATGCTCTCTTCACCTTTAACCCCTCATTGTGCATAGAAACTAGCTTCTACCCTGTTTCTTTCACCTTGATGTCCTTCTATGCTCTGACCTACTTCTCCCATCCCTCCCACCTCCTCTTGACTGTCTTCCTTCTTTTCCTCACTTCCCTTCTTGACTCCTGCCTCTTCCATATCATTGTATCTGTCATACTCCTTCTACTTCTCTACCCTTCTGAGCCCTAACTATTATGTATATGGCTTTTGCCTTATTGCATAACCATTATGCTTTAGGTAGGATTGCTTTGAAACCAGCGGTACATTGTGTATGACTATAAACTGTTTGACTTCCTTACATGTATGTTTATTTAATTAACAGGCTGGTGTACAATTCTATTATGTTGGCTGTCTGTATTGACAACTTGTCTGTCTGCCTTTATTACGTTATGTGTGGAGCTTTTCTCCACATGCCTCTACTGAAAATGAACTCATATCCAGCTAGACTATATGGGTCAACAAATGTAAAAGTAATAACAATAAATGAATATGGCATCTTACCTGCATTTCGCTGTCTTGCTGATGTGTGGATCCAACCTCCATCATGATGCATGATGGCAGATGTTGTTCTGGGGCTGGATCCACAACACTTAGCAGTAGCCCCTCCTGTCTGGTGAGGGGGGGATGTGTGGCCACCCCACCTGTGGCAGCCTGTTGCCTGCGGATATCTGCAGCAGCTGGCGGACATTTCTTATCAAATCACTGCAGTGATGTCTCACCTGCTCATATGTCCTATCATGCATGCCAACATCATTTATCCTGCTAACAAGGCTTTGCCACAGTGCAGACCTCTCCTGCTGGTTCTGGGTGGTGCGTGAAAACAGGATGGCATAGTCACGCACCAGGCTCTGGTGGATCACGTCATCCTCTGCAGCAGAGTGCGGATTTCTCTTAGGTGCCATGTCTATCTGGAAAGGTACACAAACAGGTTATCAGCATAGTATCTCAACAATACATGGTACACATTCTATACAGGGAGTGTTAACTTCTACTTATTACTGATTGGTTAAAACCTGATTACAGTGTAGCTATCATTCTATGTCATTTGTACTAAGTACTTGGCCTTCAGACCAGTTGTTTTACATTAGGGAGGTTGGTGGCAAGCACTGTGGTGGCAGGACACATATCTTTCATCCATTGAAGTTGGGAACTGCTGATTGTGGGCCCAGTGTACAAGTGTATTACTTCTGGTATGGGCAGTTGTCCTTTAGGCCAGTTATTTAACATTAACGAGGTTTGTGGTCTGCAGTCATGTGTGACAATAGGCTGTACTCTGCCATTCATAGCTGGGGACATCTGGTATCAGGTTTATAGTGCATGCATATCTGAGCTGTATCTTACTGACATTGCTACACCTTGTTTGTTGTAGCAAACACTACATCAGGCCTCCTGCATCTACCTTTGTTTATATGCTTGTTATCTGTTAGCTTGTTATTTCACTGGTATGCTACTTCCACATAGTACACATCTTTAAAACACATCTGTGACTCACTACTGTTATCTGCATTGCTTACTGTACGTTCTTCCATGTTACACATGACAGCAAGTGACTGCTTGTCATTGTTGCATTTACTTCATTGTGACACATTGCACTTAGGTTACCTGGCATTTGCTCACTGGCGCTTTTATGTCAGTCAGCAGTTGTAGGTAATGTCAGTACACCCTCACTCCCCACTGGACCTTGTTTTCAATCATTAGTGATTACAGAGTTCACAATAGTATTCTAGCATGTCCAGAGGTCAGTTGTCAGTTCCCTCCTCAGTCCAGCTGGTGAGTGTGGTACTCCAGAGACAATGTTAGAACAGATGCATGTACACAGACAACTCCCTCCTCCTAACGACAAATTCAAACTCATGTGAGTGATGCAACCATATACCAGACTGGAGGCTAGGCTCTGTCTAGTCAATACCGCCATAACCAGTCACGTGGCAAAGGGGATCACTCACTACACTTCCAGTCTCACGTAGACCCTAACACAACAGCGGACCTAACACATGATCACACATGATCATACTTGTAGGCTCAGACCACAGCTCTGCCTATGCAGCAGAGACCTCCTATGCAGACATCCAGGCAACCACTACCACATGAGCGAACATGTGCAACACATATCACACAAAGCCAATGTGCTGAACACTCACAGCCATTAACAGTTAACAACACACCTCATACACCTGTACTAGGTGCCTCTATGATCAGGCACACTCACATCACGTTCACCAGGCTTAGCGAGGTGAGGGTCACGGTGTGCAGCCTGTCAGGCACTATGACCTGCCACATAACACAAACAGTCAGGTAACCCCAAGGCAGGTACAGGTATGACTCAGTCAATGTCCATGCTGCTGTGAATGGCCTGACACATTCCTCCCTGGACTACATGACATGAGACATTACAGAGCTCTCTGAGCACGTAGCCCAGGACAGTTTGACCCTGACCTTGAGTAGCATCCTACCCTCACCTAGAACAATGCCACAATATCAAGGCACAATTATCCCTTCCAACAATTGACTGACATACTGGTGTCATTCACAGGTGTGCCAATCCCTGCCATCTTGGGGTGGTATGCTTTGCTAGGGACAGCTTGCACCTGTCACCACAGTCCTATTGACATTTGGCGGAGCCTCCTGCTACACCCATTGTGCCTGTATTAGGCAAGGCTCATAAAGGCAAATCCACATCCATTTGTATCACAAAGGATGAGGAAGTAAGAGTGATGCTACTCAACACTGGGCGTCTAGACCCAAGGATGCACGCACCCAAAACCCTACCTAGCATTATGGACATCGATATCTGTGCAGTAACATGAACCTGTTTCAGGTTTCACAGGAGCACACCAGTACTACCACGTTATAGCTGTTACCATTCTTGTCGGCCACAACACTTGAACAAGGGAGGGAGTATCAGTATTCAATGCAGATTCCCACGCCTCCACATTGGTGGCACAGTACAACATAGGTGTTAGGCCATTGAGTACAGTAGGCGTAGTTGGGGACCTGGGGAAGAAACATGGTAGCAGTCTGTCATTTGTCTACCACATGGGCAGCGTGGATTGACAGACATGTTATATAGCCCAGCTAATCATGACTGATTCACATGTATGGCAGGGGAGGTCATTGTGCCTCTGTACTCATCCATCATCAGGCCTATAATTGCATACAATGCACCTTTTGGGATGTACCTAACCAGACACCTACAGCAACTGGTACAGGACAACAGTACATCATCAAGGGGATGCAATGGCTCACACAGATGTCATATGCTGCCCAGGTAAAGTGAATCCAGCTGGACTCAGTGGCATACTGCCTGTTCAGGGGCAATCTGTGCATGCCATATACAGCCATGTCCTACCTAGCAGTAATGAGCGTGATGTACCTCAGGCAATCAGAGTCCCATACAGCCACATGCTCAGGAGAGCTGGACCTCAGCACTGACATACATGGACATGCTGGAGGGCATATTCTAACCGACAGGCTCCCTTCACTCTGTAATGAGCTCACACTACTGGTTAGGCAGAGTCCCTCATTGACTCTCTTCCATAGGAATCTGGATGAGTGGATGGAGATCATAGTTGTACCCCAGGTATCACTTCTATGTCACTGTTAGACAGAGGCATAGTATACTAAAGTCGGACAAGGGCATAGCAGCATAACTTGTGATTGGGTGGCAAAGACAAACACATTCTACTAGGCTTACCAATGCCCTAGGGCAAATAGCCTAGTATGAACCTATGAACTGTTCATTCTCAACTGTTCGAGCTCATTACAGAGTAAAGGGAGCCTCTCAGTTAGAATTTGCCCCTCCAGCATGTCCATGTATGTTGTAGTCAGTAAACACCGCTTGCTCAGAGGTGACCTTTGCCCAACATACAAGGCCATGTCAGACCCAGATTTGATGAATATGCTTCACCTAAAAAATCTAGATCCATCAGAGCCACAAGGCCAGGAGACTTAAACCTCGACACGGCTATTAATAGGACATGCTGGAGGGATAGATTCATCAACCAAAGACTCCTATGCTGTGGAACAAAATCACGGTATATGTGAGGCAGAGCACCTCGATGGCCTTGTTCTAGAGAAATCTTGACCAATGGATGGGAGATCGCAGATATACCCCAGGGATTACCTCAGTGTCACTGCTCGACAGAGGCACAGCAAAATAATGGGTATGGTTCCCCATACTAAAGGGGTGGCGTAAGCCACAAAACTATAGGCTAGTCTTGTAAATGCCCTCGGGCAGATAGCCTAGTATGAACCTATGAACATGTGTGTACTGCTATAGTACTTCTGCCATATGTTGCATGTGTGTGTGTTGTGGGGTTTGCACAGGTAATGGCCAGATCGTCTGCACAGGTGACACGTGTGACACATTCTGGGTGTTCATCCATACATACTGGATGTGTGCTGCCATCCAACCCTGTGATGTGGACACAAATTACTCAGCCTGGATATACATATCTGAACAACACCACAAGCACAATACACTACCTTGCTATGTATGCATGTAATTACACAGTTATTCAGTAGTTATGACAGTGATGCTATCCATGCAGCCCACTGGGCCAGTGGAAACCACAACACACACCGCCAGCACATTTGCATATGCTTACCACAGACATCCCACATACTGCATGTACTGTGCACACAGTTATCTAACCCAGAACAACTGCACACCACTTATTAATCCTGTCCAGTGGACTACAGATACAGGCATATTGTATAACAATAGTAGGAGGCTACTGCAGCACAGGGCAGATTCACATGGCGGGAAGGCATCTGTTGTCTGCAGTGTTAAGATGCTTCACATTCACCAAATGCACAGATATTGCCAACAATTTTGCAGACAGTTTAGGTGCAGGTACCTTTCAACAGATTGTCCTACACACGTGTTATTAGTTATCCCAGATGACTGTAACCTCCCTATCCTCTCACATGTCCAGGTGAGAGCCACCCTCATCATTGCAGAACACATATCATCACTGTTACGGAATGGTATCCCTGGATGTGTGCTACATTCACCCCTGGAGGACATAGCACCACATGACAGACTGATATTAATCCATGGCCATACTACAGGATATGTACCTGAACAGTGCCATACATACACAGTGGTCCCACACCAATGAGGAGGAACCTCTACTGACCCTGGGAACTACTGCATCATATGCACAACTGGCCTTGTGTTCTAAGCTATGGAAGTGTTAGTTATGGCCCACATGTACAACAATTTTACATATGTTTATATTTCATGACTATCTACACACAACCTATCTCATGGACATACCTATTGATAGTGAACTATGATACATTTGGAGGTGTCACAGTATACACAGGATTAACCTGCTACTTTGCATTACCTGTGTTTGTGGCAGCTTTTGGTGAGTCAGTCGTGCTGCTTGTATTTTGCTGCTGTTGCTGCTGCTGCTGCTGCTGTTTTGCTGCTTGCTGTCAGTATATTTTGTTTTCTCTCTGTCTGTCTCTCTCTCTCTCTTTCTCATTCGGTTAGTGCAATGACTGTATTGCATGAGTGGAGTGTGGGTACTGAATACTTTTGTAGGTATCTGCATAGATCCATGTGATGGCCTCTGCACCAATTGTAAGGCAGCATTTGCTAATTGCAAGCAGCTGGGTGTGTACTAATTGCATGTCTCACTGTGATTTCAGGACACTGCTATAAAAGGGTATGTGAGATAGGCGTTGCCCTTTCAGATTGTAGGGCGTGGACCATGCTGGTATGCTGTTGACAGTGTTCTGTGAGTGTGAAGGTTAGTACATCTCCCATGCTTCATGCTGTGTTGTAGATTCAGGTTGCTGCATTTATCTTGCCTGTTCCTGTAGTGAGTGTGTATGCATACTGACACCTACAACTATATGTCATATGTATTGCTATATGAATATATATATATATATCTGTGTACATATACATACTTTCATATATGTACATTAGCTGACATTATTGGGTACAAGCTAACAATTAGCAGGGCTGTTTCCATTAACACTACTCTAGTATGGGAATCCAGTAATTGGGACTATAAAAGTCTGCCTGACATGCTTTGGGTAGTAGACATACTATATTGCCTTTATCTTCATTCCTACTATTACATGTTCCACTTATTTAGCACTATATTCCTGTATGAGAGTCATGGCTTAGTGGTAGGTCATACAGACTAGTGTTACAATGGTCTTGTGGTAGGGCCTACTAGTATGCTCATATTCTGCTTTTGGGTTGAGTATAGGGCCTATCAATCACAGTGCTAGAGGCACCTTTAAGCAGTTAAAGGGCTTAGTAGGTCTCACAGGAGCCAGGCTGTGTTGCAGATTCTGGTTGCTGCATATATCTTCACTGTTTCCTGTAGTGAGTGTGTATGGCTAGTGAGACCTACGATTATATTTCATATGTATTAATATATATTTATATATATGTATGTGTTGATATACATACCTTCACATATGTACATTACCTTACATTATTATGTACAAGCTAACAGGTAGCAGGGCTGTTTCTGCTCACACTGAACTAGTATGGGAATCCAGTAATTTGGCCATTAAAACTCTACCAAACATGCTTTGGATAGTACATCTCCTATATTGCCTTTATACTGATTCCTACTATTACATGTTATATTTATTTTAGCAGTGTGCTCTTCCACAGCAGGCATGGCTTAGTGGTAGGTCAAACAGACTAATGTTACCTAGGTCCTGGTTTCAAGACTGACAGTGGGAATTTTTACTTTGCAAACTTTCAAACTGAGTACAGGACCTGTCAATCAAAGTGTTGAGGCCACCTGTAAGCAGTTAGAAGGGTAAGTAGGTCACACAGGGGTCAGGCTGTGTTGCAGATTCAGGTTGCAGCAATTATGTTAACTTTTTCCTGTAGTGAGTGTGTATGGCTACTGAGACCTACGATTATATTTCATATGTATTAATATATATTTATATATATGTATGTGTAGATATACATACCTTCACATATGTACATTACCTTACATTATTATGTACAAGCTAACAGGTAGCAGTGCTGTTTCTGCTCACACTGAACTAGTATGGGAATCCAGTAATTTGGCCATTAAAACTCTACCAAACATGCTTTGGATAGTACATCTCCTATATTACCTTTATACTGATTCCTACTATTACATGTTATATTTATTTTAGCAGTGTGTTCTTGTAAAGCAGGCATGGCTTAGTGGTAGGTCATACGGACTAATGTTACCAAGGTCCTGGGTTTGACAGTGGGAATTTATTTTTCTTAGCAAACTTTCGAACTGAGTACAGGACCTGTCAATCAAAGTGCCATAAAGGCACTTTTAAGCACTAAACCAGGTCTGCTTCGTCGTTGCTTGAGACTCCATCTTGCTTACTGGCGGTGAGCTCCGCTAACACAAGCTTACACCAGCGCTATTTTCTTTGAAAGAAAAGAAAAAGGGGTGACAGGAAAGTGGTGAAAAGGGGTCACAAAGAGGGTAAGACAGTAGGGAAAGAAGCGTGGGATTTGCAGGAAGGGTGTAGGTAAGGCCCATAGATGCCCATGTCTTTTGCAGCAACAGCTGTATATTTCTATGTATTTTGGTGAGACATTTGAAACCTTCCACCTCTGAGAGAGGTGTCAGGACAACATTAATATTTGTTGTACAGCCAATTGTAATTAACAGTTTAGATGTCCAGCGGACATGTCTGCGACATGGACAGCTATGTATGGGGCGTAATTTTTTGTGGGACAGAGTGCCCTTTTTTTTTTTTACAGGTGAGAGTGGTATGACAGGTGAAGGAAGTCGGTAAAGCTGGGGAGGTAGGTTGGGTAGGTTAACAGACAAGACAGACAAGGCGCATACAGGGGCGGTGTATGACACCGTGGGGGTTACACAATTGGCGGGGACGGAGGTTGGGATATCCGAGATGCACGAGCCCACAGATGGCAACAGTGGAACTGATATCCCCACGCATAGGCAGTTGCCACTGTTCCTTCACAGCCCAGGGCGGGGCTGTGCTGGGGGCTGTGTAGGCGGGGCAGCGGCGGGGCCGTTAGCTGTGCCACCACGAGCCTCGAGCTGGCGTGGGGTCCAAGAACAGTGTCTTGGATCTCCCTCGCACCACAGACCGGACACAGCGGAGGGTGAGTGGGCCGAACCCTCCGGCCACACTTGCAGAGGGGGCGGGCCCCATCCCCTGCAGCTTCCACCCGAAGGTGGCACAGGGCCACGGAGGGTCGGCCTGGGCACTAGTGCCAGGTGCAGTCACCAGCTGAGGTGGGAGAGGTGGGTCGCTGGGACCTGCCTTCCCAAGCGTTCTAGGTTTGTGAGTAGTTATGTTAGTTTGGGTTAGTGGCATTTTATTCCATTCAGATTAGTTGTAACAGCATGCATTGGTATTCCCATCAAACAAACACCCAGATATGGACACCATTGAACAAGGGGCATATCAATATCACATGCATTATTTGAACAGCAAAACACAGTCAAGCGACATGCAGGGTTGATTAATGGCAACAGGCCATCGTATTTGCAGGTATGAACAGGGCACATGCACGAACAGACATGCATATATGTTTTGGA
Organism: Protopterus annectens; assembly: GCF_019279795.1. Classification (NCBI taxonomy): domain Eukaryota; kingdom Metazoa; phylum Chordata; order Ceratodontiformes; family Protopteridae; genus Protopterus; species Protopterus annectens. Next base: position 948,547,430 of record NC_056745.1, on the reverse strand, counting down.
ACGGACAAATGTCCATGATTAATGAAATGTTCACATACCATTATTTAGTGGATGTTGTTATATGGAATTACAGGGTTGGGTGGGGATAGAAAGTGATGACACATTCATATGTTAAACATTAATTCACATTTATCATAGATACACAATTAAGTTGAGGCTGATGTTTCAAAATAATCTTTATTTGACTGTCATGCTACACCTGTTACACATACATCACTATCCTACTTATTTTGAATTTGATCAGATACATCATCCTGCTACACTTTGATGACAGGACAGGGGACAACTATGGCTGTTTAGTCTGTCAGATAATCATTCATTCTATCTGCAAATTGTTTACTGTTATCACCATATACAGATTTTGAGCTAGACATTCAGATTCAGACACACTGAAATCAGTTTGGGATGTTAATTTGTACTTCCCACATGCATTTAGTTCTGTAAAAACACACTGAGGCTTATATATTCAGGGGTTATTACTACTTTATTTATTCATACATGAGCATTTCTGTCACTCTCATACATTCTGCAACTTCACAGTTCAGGTTGGTACTTCTAGGCTTTGTTCACATATTAGACCTGTGGTGATTCAAACACTTTCCAACAGCCTCACTTCTGTCATGATTCAGCATTTCAACAGGGGATATATCTGACATGTGACTACCTCAGATTCTGAAGCTGTACTCTTGAGACTATACTGCAGGTTACAGTATATTTAATTAATGATGGGACATCTGTATTACAGCACTGTTTAATTCTATCAATTATATTTCCAGTTACACTTGCATACTGATGAACTTGTTGCAGCCATACCTGCAGGCGTTCAATTCCTGCTTGCACATTATATTACTTTTAATCAATACACTGCACTGTTCTGATACATGGTACATAATAATATTTATTTACAAGTACTGGGTGGGGTTACTAACCTGCATGGTGGCGCAGCCGCACCAGCCTTCTGGCGTGCATCTCGACATTCGCAGGCGGACACCTGCAGCTGTAATACAAAGGGAATAATATTGGACTACACATCTCCATGGTATCAGCTGGTTGAAATCCTTACATACATGGGTAAAATGTGACTTACTCAGTAGTGGGGCGTTGGGCATTTGCGGGCCTCCTGGATCAACGGTTCAATTGGTCCTGCTTGCGTCTCTTCAGGTCCGCATGGTGGTGGCGGACCTGCTCACCAGTCGTGGAATGCCAGTAGCACTGGTCAGCTCACGAGCCAACTGGTCCCACGCCTCAGCCCTATATACTCCCCATGAGACCTGGCCCTGCATGAGTTGGGCCTCGTGATTATGGACAAGGAGCCAGACCATGTATCTGGACTCCTCAGCGCTAGCAGCTGTGCTTTCGAAAGCAGCGTCCCTCACCTACTCCACTCATGCTGACTGCAAGTCTGTTTCTACAATCAGTTATGCTGTGTATTCCGCCTATGGGGCTTATATATGCCGCTTTTCCCACATTTCTCTGATTGGCGTTTTGGAATTGTATCTACTTCACTGAAAATGCTTTCTCATGCTCCATTCTGGGTTTTATCCCATATATATGCTATTTCTGCTTTTCTAGGTATTGCTGTCATGGCTTGGTGGTTTAGTTCCTTGACTCTAGTGCATGGTATCCTGTGTTCGAATCTGGCAACTGCTTTTTGCTTTTCCTGACAGAAATGAGTTGAAGACCTGTCAATCAAACATGCCAAAAGCACTTTTAAGCACTTTAAACCTGTTCTGCGCTCGTTTGCTTGGAGGTAACGCTTGCACTGGCAGTTAGCTTGTGGGGCGGCGCAAGCGGTGTCGCGCTGGGATAAATCTTAATTGGCTAGTGACACACATGTTCAGCTAATTGCACACAGTTTCAGCCTGTTTACCGCTGCTTGGCAGCGGGCACGCAGTTGCAGCTTTTAAACACTACTCGGCTACAGGCACTCTGTCTCACGGCAGCTTAGCTATCAGTACATTTCTGACTATTTTTATTCTTATGTTACTTCAAAATATATGCTCTGTTTCATTCCATTTTACAAAGGGAATACATTTACATTGTACAATACTGTCTGGGGCTTTTTAGTGCTTATTTACAAAAAAAAAAAAGGTTGTTGTAGGGGCTCGAACCCTGCCTGCCTACTCATAGGGCGGGTACTCTACCACTAAGCTATTATTTCTTGGCTTACTTTGCATATTTAGTTCTTATATCCTTTTCCACTGACTGCTAACTGTGATTGCGCTAGTAGCACACAGCGCACACAGTAGCAAACATTCTGAGGTTTAACAAAAAAAAAAAAGGTTTTCATTTACTTTTATGACATCTCTTCACTTTATACACTGATGGCCAGTCGGGGCATGTGTTGTATAGTGTGTTTATTCACATTTTCATGGCCTTTCTCGTGGCTGTTTACTTTCAGCCATTCTAGTTTTCGAGCGTGTCCACTTGCAGAGCTTAGCCTACAGACCGCTCCCTACTCTCTTACACGGACCGTGTAAGAGTTACTAGTGTGATTCAGCATGCCTCATGCACCTCATGCATATGCATGACATGCTGACATCACACAGTTTAACTGCAGCCTCCGTGTAAGAGTTATAACTCTTACACGGAGGCTTCCTGAATCTGGCCCTCTAAGTTTCTTCTTAGCTATTATCCAGGCAATGTACTTACTAGCCAGTAAATTAATTTTACTAAACCTGACAAAATTACTAGTCCTTATCTCTCAGTTACTTTTTTTTCACACTGGAAGAGTTAAAGTTAAGCAGTTGAACAGTCTGCAGCCATTATTAAAGTCTGACAGAGCTAAAATTTTATTCAAAATCAGGGACAGTTGGAAGGTATGCAGAGAGTATCAAATTTATGTTGTAATAATTTGATCAATTCAGATTGCAAGAACTTGTATGGTGGTCATTCAGTTGTTGGCTTATCCCCAACACCCCTCTGTCTAGGGTCAGAGTCAGCCGTTGTGTATGTGCATCAACTATTCTGGAAATTAGTGGCCTAATTTTTAAATACATGAACTTCTTACAAAACTGGCACAACAGAAAATTATTTCTGGCCTACTCTGAACACTTTATTCTTCAAAAACCTTATGCATTTCACAATGTGTGAGTGAATCTATATATGTAAGAAATAATGTAGGTTTACCTATGTATATGTATGTCTATATGTACACATACACATACACATACACATTTATGTAATATTTTTACATATGTACCAAGTATCTGGACACTATACTTAGGCACCACACAGTGAATTGCTGTAGATGAATTGCAATTTATCTACAGCAATTCACTGTGTGGTGCCTACGTGTAGTGTCCAGATACTTGGTATTTTTGGTTTTCATCTGAACTGGCTCCTTTTTTGTGATTTTTACATATGTATTTGTGCGTGTGTATATATATATATATATATATATATATATATATATATATATATATATATGTATATATATATATATATATATATATATATATATATATATATATATATATATATATATATATATATATATCTGTATCTATATCTATCTATATATGGATCTACTTTGAAAGGTCGAAATTCCAAAACTTCGAAATTCAATCTGCCGAGACTAGAATAAATCAAAGTTTTGGAACTTTGAAACTTTAATAAAATAAAAAAAAATTAACATTTTTTGCAGGAGGGCAAGCCCCTCTGCACCCCCCCACTAAATAAATATTCCAACTCCAAGATCACACTACAGTGAGGAAAACGGTAAAGTTCCTGCTACATGCTGTACAGTGATCTCCACTGAGAACGTTCGAAGTTCCAAAACTTCAGTATTCTGGTCTTGACAGACTGAATTTCAAAGATTTGGAATTTTGACCTTTCAAAGTAGACCTATATATATATATATATCTATATATATATATATATATATATATATATATATATATATATATATATATATATATATACATATATATATATATATATATATATATATATATATATATATATGTATATATATATATATTTATGGGACTACTTCATATGACTGAAAACTCATTTGATTGAATTAAATTTGACTGAGACCACAATACCTAATTTTCAAAATACTGTTTTTATGCCATAGACATGATGTGGGTTTCCCTTCACCTGTGACTTGCTTGTGATAAAAAGAATTACTGTAACTTAAAGTGCTGACTGTCAGAATACCGATAGTCATATAGAAAGTAGAGTTGTAGTGTTTCTAAATGTGTGCATTCTCGGCAGTAATAGCAATGTGTAGAGTACTGTAAGTTAAGTAAAAGGTATATGCCCTTTTCCACACTGTAGTGCGATCCTGGAGTTAGTATATATAGTTAAGGGGGTGTGGTGGGCTAGCCGCCCAACTAATTTGGTTTTATATCGTCTAGTTTCTGTTAAGAGTGTAAGTAAGTAGTTTTTAAGTTTTGCAAAGAGTTAGTCATTGGTGTTGTAAGTGTGCATGTCTATTGTTTAAAATTTAGTATTTTGAAATTCAACATTGTAAGCTTTCAGTATAATGAGATTCAGTCAAATGAGTTTTCTGTATTTTGAAAATTAGGTATTGTAGTCTCGGTCAAATGAAATTCAGTCAAATGAGTTTTTAGTCATGTGAAGTAGACCTATATATATATATATATATATATATATATATATATATATATATATATATATATATAGTTTAGTGTGACAACGTTGAAGTGGATTCGGTCAAATCCACTTTGACGAAGTCCAGAGGCTGAATGGCGACAATGTCGAAGTACAAATCTCTCCCCTATCTCGACCCATGTTAAAGGCCATTACGTGGTCGAATTCAGCATGTACTTTGATGATGTTGGAATTCGACATTGTCACTTTCGCAGACGTGGGTCGATGTTACCATCATTCGACTGAGTCCGCTTCAACACTGTCATAGTAAACCTATACATATATGTGTGTGTGTGTCTGTCTGTATGTATATATATATATATATATATATATATATATATATATATATATATATATATATATATATATATATAGATATATATAAAACAAACTGGTGCACAAACCCAAACAGGTGCTCTGATTGCAATACGCAATTCCCCCACTCAAAGCAATGTTCCACTCAAAATCAATATGGAAATCAAATAACGAATGGTATTTATGACAGACACAAAAACAAATAGTGGTTTTAATAAGCAGCCATCAGCAGCAATACAAGCCAAACGGCTCGCAGCATTAGGCCATGCTGATTCACTGTTGGGGGAGTTACATATTTATATATATATATATATATATATATCTATTTTATATATATATATATATATATATATATATATATATATATATATATATTTTATATATATATATATATATATATATATATATATGTATATATATATATATAGATATATACACACACACACACACACACACACACACACACACACACACGCACACACACACATTCACACACACACACACACACACACATATGCAGGTATGGATTTATATATACATACGGGTTACTTTCATTTGACTGACAGTTCATTTGACTGACAAACATTTGACCTGGACCAAAGGACTGAAACTTCATTTCCCTGATACTTACATTTGACTGACAATTCATTTGACTGACACTTCCTTTGACTGACAATTAGTACTGGCAGTGTGTAGAGCACTGTAAGGCAAGTAAAAGGAATATGTCCTTTTCCCCACTGTAGTATGACCCTGGAGATAGTATATATAGTTAGGGGTGTGTGGGAGGCATAGGCCCCCACTTAGTTTGATTTTATATTCTCTGCTTTTAGTTTTATATTGCTAAGCAAAACCAAACTAGGTGGGGGGCTGCGCCCCCATACCCTCCTAACTATATATACTAACTCCAGGGTTGCACTACAGTGGAGAAAAGGACATATTCCTTTTATTTGCCTTACAGTGCTCTACACACTGCCAGTTCTAATTGTCAGGGAAATGAAGTGTCAGTCAAATTAAATGTCAGGGAAATGATTTTTCAGTCATTTGGTCTGGGTCAAATGAAGGTAACCTATACATACATACATATAAATATATCTATCTAGATAGATAGATAAATAGATAGATATGTCTATATGGATCTCCTTCAAAACATCAAATACTCACATTATTGAATCTCACTTCATCGAGCCTGACATTGTTGAATCTTCATGATATCAAAGTCCCGGAATAACAAAAACGAACCAAGGGAAAGGAATCACTTGCCCATCATTGTGAACCTTGCCCTTTCTCCACTGTAGTGCAATATAGGAGATGGAATATTTAGTTAGGGGGGTGTGGGGGGGGGGGGTTGTTTTGCTGTTTGTTGTTTTGTCCTGGTGGTCCAGTCCTTCCATTCCTGAGAGTTCAATATAATGAAGATTTGATAAAACCAGGCTCGATGAAGTGGGATTCAGTATTGTATTTGATGTTTTGAAGTAGATCCATCTATATTTATATCTCTCTCTATCTAGCTGTATATATATATATATATATATATATATATATATATATATATATATATATATTTACACACACACAGACACATATATATATATATATATATATATATATATATATATATATGAGAACAGAGAAAAAATTATTTAAAAGTGAAAGAGACAAACAAGCATGCATATCTATATCTATATCTATATATCTGTAGCTATATCTAGGATGGCACAGTGGTACAGTGGATAGTATTGTTGCCTCACAACAAGAAGTTTCTTGGTTGGGGTGCCTTCTGTGTGGTGTCTGCATGTAGCCCTTGTGTTCATGTGGGTTTTCTCCAGCTGCTCTGGTTTCCTCTCACATTCCAAAGACATGCACTAGGTGGCTTTGACATTCTAAATTGGCCATAGGAGTGAGTGTGCATGTGAGTATTTGGTGTAGAAAAACTACTGTGGCATGTCTAGCTACCCAGTGGTGTAAAACTTGGTTCTAGATGATTGCCACTGTTGAACTGACACCCTGACTCCATGTGCAAAATGGGAAAAAAGGATAATGGATGGATGGAGCTATATCTATACAAGTATGCATATGTATATATTTAGGTATATATATTTTTGCATATAGCTATACATATATGTTTGCATGTATATATACATATCTATGTACACATATCTGCATTTACCTTATTTATTTCTACTTTCATAAATATAACAATGAGATTATCCTCACATATTTAGTACTTTATGAAAAAGTAGAGGAAAAAAAGAGAGAAAAGGAAAAATACTTACTGTAGAACTATAGCCTTCTTTCCTGAACTTGCATTATCTACGGGTCAACTGGTCTTGCTCTGGCTCTGAAGGTTGTAGTATCTGTTCTGACACTGGTGTCCTGAGCAGGGGATCCCCATCAGGAATGACAAGTGTCTCCCACCTGCTGCCAGTTGTCTAGCTTTTTCCAGTCTACTAAAGGTATAGAAGGATTTTAGTTTCCTTTTCAGTCCAGCTAGGAGCATGACACTGGGCCTTTACAGCTACTGCCATCCTATGAAGTGCCAATATAAATCTAAAGTACATAAGTGCAGGATAGAGGATATGAGGGTATGAACCACACCTTCTGTGGTATGATATCAGCATGCCCAACCCATGCAGCCATATAGGGATATTACCTACTGAACTGATAGCAGCGTCAAGGCTAATTTACTAACAGCTACATGGACTTCCAGATTTACTTTTCATACCTATACCTTAATTTGTTACATGAAGGGAAATCCAAGAGCAGTCCTTGGTCACGTCTTTCAGTGATTATTTATTTATGCAGAAGAAAGTTCTGCCTAGGGTACGAAAATGTGATTATGGTGCTAATATAATAAGTTTTGACAGCATGACCTTAAAAGTACTGCTAGTGATATTGGTTTTGTAATTGTTATTTTGCAAAAGTATTACATTAATAAAGTATTTACATTATATCTCTGGGCTCATTCCGTGTAAGTGAGTGGTAGTAAGTGATAAGATGTGGTATGGCTTCATCGATGCATCTGGATTATGGTTCAATACACTCAAACCTAAATGTTACCTCACTACAGATATATCTCCCAAAAGTATGGCATAGTTATATGTGATAGAGACATACTATGGCTGCCATGTGTTTCTGTGCTCACTGCTGCTCAACACAGCTCATTCATAGGGTCATAGGTAAGTACTAGACTAGCTACCCTGGTGGGCGAGTTTATGCCTATCCATTTTCCCTTTTTGACCTTGAAATAACCTATTCCATTTGCTTATAGATTGGCCTTACTCATCTTATGGTCAATAATTACATATTACCCTTAATGAGAATAACTAGGATCATTCCATTGATAATTTGAAGGAGCCTGTGCATGGGATAAAGCATTTAGGAGCTGCCTCTGTCTATTGCAGTACAGGAGGCAGTCCTTGGGTAAATTTTCTATTTCCCATCCATAGATCTAAGTTGCACATGGATATGGCAAAGATGAACTTTTTTAATATGGAGGAAGAGTCTGTTCCAGAGCAACAGTATCCTCTGTGAGATACTGTATACCTGTGCCTCCAAATCATTCAGCTGATGTTGCAGAAGAGGTTTAGATCCCTAGTCCAAGTATTTCTGATGCCATTTGACTTGATGATGTGCAGTAAATCCATCAGTAATGGATCGGAGTATACCTTATATACCAGACACAGGTCATCTCTTAGCAATCTGTAGGTTGCCCAGTATAGTAACATGCCTATGAGAGCAGATACACCAATGTGTAATACTGTGATTCATAGAAATCAGCTTGGCTGAGCTTCATTTGCATAACAAGTATGGAAATAGGCCTCGAGTATAGACAATAGTCAGATAGCCACCATATTTAACTGCGCTCAGTCAAGCTTGCCAGTGATTGAGTTGGAAAAGTGGAAAATAGTTAAAGTAAGGTAACCAATACTTCTACCTGAACATTAATGGAAAATTATGCTAGTTTAATTTGGTGATCATTGATACTGTACAAAAACTCACTGGTTTTAGGCTAAGGTGAAGTTAATATGCCGGTGCTTTATGTTGATGACAATCAAAAGACTGGTAGAATATGAAGTGTTATTTATTACTTATGCATACCTGGCTGTGTAATGTGCACAGGTTACTTAAGAGGAGAGAACACTAAACATTTTTATTTTTTGCTGCTCAGGTTCTGAGAAATATATGATAGTATTGGAAATCACAGATGTGTGTAGTGGTGCACTGGTTCATAGCTGATACTGTACAACTTCTGTACGATCATTATGACTGTACTGACAACAATCGCTAACATTACACTTAATTGAAATATGTCTGGACGTCAATAAATTAGGAATGTTTTCTGCTGTTATGATGTTGCAGTGAAATTAATAGAAGTGCTGTAGTCATTCCTTATGTTAATGTTGGTATGCTTTTGCTCTGAATGTAGGTGTCAGGAGCCTTTCTTTATTTTGCTGCTAACATGCTTTGGCAAAGTGATTTAAGTGTCAAGACTGCCAATGTGTACTAATACGTTTACTTTGAATAATGCTCTAAATACTGTGTTGCACTATTGATGAGTAGGTTTCATGTCTCTAAATCTTATTCCACTAGAGGAATTCATGTAATTTCAGGTAAATGCATGATGCAGCAGCAGGCATCCAGAGAGAGAAAATGTGGCTTCAGCCTTGAAGAAACTCACATTCTCATGGACCACTCAGGGCATATGACAAACAACTTTTTTTATCAAACAGGGGCCAAAACAAGCTGAGACAGCTAAGGGGTGGAAACAGCTAGTTTTATATATAAATGTGGCTGGGGGATAGAGCCACACATTGACACAGTGCATTAAAATATCCAACAACATGGTGGGACAAGACTGAGTAAAGGCTACTCAAAATGCAGTTGTCTGTAGCAGTACCAGTGGGGGACCTCATACAATGATCCCTTTAACACCCAATGAGAAATACCTTCTCTTCATACAGGAAAATGTGCACAACACCAATGAGAATGGCACAGGCATAATCTGGGGTGGTGTGGAGACCGACAATTACTGACCTCAGAGCTGCTGCAGTCATCCAGTCAGAAAGGTTAATGTATCCTTGATAGAAAATCACATACTGAACAATTCAGTGCAGAATAACTGGGTACATATAACACATGACATTTCTTATCAACAGGTGCACCCTCCATTTCTGCCCCTCAGAAAAGTGGCTTGGTAAGTGTGCTTCACCCCTACTTATACAAAATTCATTGCTGTGGTCCAAGGTCTCAATAACAATGTCATCAATCATCCCTTCACAGGGTCATCAGCGGATATGGCACTTCCACTGTGCCAGTACAGCTTGAAGACAACAGAGTGGCTGTTGATGATGATGATATAACAGTTATATTTATGACACAGCCTGACAACAGTAGCACACAGTCACCAAGTGTAATGGCAAGATCACACACCACACAGCAGGTACATAATTCTGCAGGCAGTGACACAGGCTGTCACATTCAAGTAGATGAGGACATTACATTGGAGGTGGTACAGGGAGGGACCCCACTTGGTACAATGCCAGCATTTGCTGAACCACAGGAACATCTTCAGGAAGATTGTATAATCTCAGAGGTAGCAGTGCCCTCTGTAATTGGAACCAGTCCCAGAAATACTGTACTGTGGAAAGCCGATTAGTATATTGGTTTTGAGTGAAGAAGAAAAAGATAAAAAAAGGACTTTGGTTTACTGCAGAAAGCTGATTGGTGCAAAAAAAAAAAAAAAAAAAAAAGACTTCAGCGAATTGTAGAACACCAAATGGTGCTTTTGTACCAATCAGTTTCCTACAAATTCCTACAGATTCTATATGCCCCCTTCATCTCTTCAATTGAAGAGCACAGAAAAAAAAAAGAAAAAGAATGTTAAACACTGCCTTTCTGTACTGGCATTTTAGTACTTGTAAAAGCAATGTCTTCTGCAAGAACTCACAGATTGTACCCTCTAACACTTTGCATCATATTATCATTAGGGTCACTGCAAAAATATCCCAAACAACAAACTAAAACAATGAGTGAGAAGGTCACTGATAAACCAATGAGTAAAAACAAAATGAAAATTCCAGCAAAGCTAGAACATCCACTGAGTGACCTCCGAAACCTCTTGTATCAGAGGCACATGGGATATATGCAAATGATCCTTATGAACATCATGTGTTTCAGCTAATTGGCAATTCTGAATTCCCATGACTTGTTTTGGCATTTTAATGGACAATGATAATGAACATCAGCTGGGTATAACAGCCCTGTGTTTCTAATGCTTAGTCAAATACTCTGCTTGTGCTGTGCTGACAAGGTCATAACAAGGCTAAAATATGCATATCCACAGCTAGTGGGGTTTGGCTTTATTGGCCTGAAATTGTCTAGTGTGCTGTATGCAGTTATTCACAAAGTGCAATTACTTCAAAACGTTATTGAGTTTTGGGCAACAAATGTTCAATTTATTCACATTGTGCAGTTACTTGACATGTTTCTTGCACTGATAAGAAGTGTTTTCTTGCAAAAGACGACATTACAAAAGTAGTACAGTGCTCGTGAGTTATTCAGTCGCATTGTAAAGTTATCAAATGTTTCTTAGAATGATGGTAAATGACTTTAGCAAATGATGATAAATGACTTTAACATTTTAGCATTTCCAATGATATTACAAAAGTACCAAAGTGCTCGAGGAGTTTATTTTGTAAAGTCCAATTATTCGAAGGTACTGAGAGTTTGTTTATTCGCATAATTCTGAAAAGCCCAAAAAGTATAAGTTCAGAGCACAAAAGCATTGGACAAATACTGGCATTAGTTTCTGGCATATGTGCATGTGTGCATGTTTGTGCTTATTTGCAAAACCCTCAGCTGGTATGTGTTAATATGGCAGATGAATTTTGAAAGCCCCTACCACTTGTATTTGATCAGAATATTGCAGAGAACTGAAGAATATTTGAGCAAGAGTATGACATTTTTATACAAGCAGCTTATACAGATAGAAATGCATGCACCAGGGCATTCATTTTGCTAAACCTGGCGTATATGAAGGAGAAGGTGCAGACTGTTTACGTGTACAGCCTTGAGACCAGACCCGACAAAGCAAGCAGCTATTCTTGAGATGTCAGCACCAGATAGTATACAAGCTTTACAACATTTCCTGGTCCTGATCAACTGTTTAGGCAAATTTATACCAGACTTCAGTGAGTTGACAGCACCTTTAAGAGAGCTCACACACAGAAATGTTACATGGTCATGGTTGGAACAGCACCAGAAGGCATTTGAAAACATCAAGCAGAAAATTGCCATCCCCACCTACATTAAGATACTATGATGTGAATAAACCAGTTACTCTTTCCTGTGATGCTTTAAAATTTGGTCTAGGCGCAGTTATACTTCAAGAGGGCAGACCAGTAGCCTATGCATCTAGAACACTAACCCAAACTGAGATACAGTATGCTCAAATTGAGGAAGAACTTTTGGCAATAGTGTTTGCATGTTCCAAGTTTCATGATTATATTTATGGTCAAGCTATTCAGATTGAAACTGACCACCATCCTCTAGTTAGTATTCTAAAGAAGCCTATATATTCCGCTCCAGCGAGATTACAAAGAATGATGCTCAAATTGCAAAAGTACAATTTCAAAATGGTCTACACAAAAGGCAAATTGCTCTGTCTGGCTGATACCTTATCCAGATTGCCCAGAAATACAACAGAACAGCTTGATGTAGAGAATTTTGACTCTGATGTGATGTCAGTGTATAATTTTTCCACCACTAGATTTGATGAGTTAAGAGATTACACTCAGACTGATCCAATTTTACAAAAGCTCAGTCACTATATTAATGTTGGATGTCCTTCAAAGCAATCTAGTATACCACCTGAAGTGCAAACATATGTTCCTTACAAAGATGAATTTTTGATGGAAGATGGCATTATTTTCAAAGGTCCTAAAATTGTTGTTCATGCTTCCTTACAACAAGAATATATCCAGATTTTGCATCATGGTCACCCACAATGAGCTAGAGAATTAGTATTTTGGCAGTACTTTCATCTTATTCAGTATGCAATAGTACTAAACCACATTTACAAAGAGAACCACTTCATCTAAGTCCAGTTCCTAAACTACCTTGGTCTACTGTGGCAACTAATATCTTTGAGTGGAACAATTAGCACTACTTAGTTTTGGTAGATTCTTATTCAACTTAGTTTTAGATTGACCTACTACCTAACCTAACATCCACTGCTGTTATTACTAAGTTGAAACATCATTTCTCAGTTCATGGTAGTCCACATAAACTTTTTTCTGACAATGGTACTCAATTCCCTAGCCAGTTGTTCTCAGAAATTCGCAAAAGAATGGGACTTGTAAAGTTATCAAATGTTTCTTAGAATGATGGTAAATGACTTTAGCAACTGATGATAAATGACTAGCATTTTAGCATTTTCAGTGATATTACAAAAGTACTAAAATGCTCAAGGAGTTTATTTCGTAAAGTCCAATTATTCAAAGATACTGCAAGTTTGTTTATTCACATAATTCCGAAAAGCCCAAAAGGTATAAGTTCAGAGCACAAAGGCACTGGACAAATACTGGCATTAGTTTCTGGCATATGTGCATGTGTGTATGTTTGCGCTTCTTTGCAGAACTCTTCGCTGGTATGTGTTAATATGGCAGATGAATTATGAAAGCCCCTACCACTTGTATTTGATCAGAATATTGCAGAGAACTGGAGAATATTTGAGTAAGAGTACAATATTTTTATACAAGCAGCTTTTAATAGATAGAAATGCATGCACCAAGGCATTCAGTTTGCTAAACATAGCTGGGTCAGAGGCCATAGAAAGAGAGCATTCATTTGTGTATGCACCAGCAATATATGAAGGAGAAGGTGCAAACTGTCATATTGCTGTACAAGCTGAATCAAGGAAAGAGCCCAAGTGTTTGAAGCGCAAGTTCAAAGAAATGTGTGACCCCCAGATGAATATTACCTTAGAGAGGCATTTGTTTTACATGAGAGATCAGAAACCAGGGGAAACATTTGCAGCCTATATAACTGACTTGAGAAACAGAGCTAAAAAGTGTTGGCTTGGTGATTTAAAAGCTGAGCTGATAAAAGACTATATGTGGTATTAATAGTGCTGCTGTGAGAAAGATTTTACTTTGTGACAGTGATTTAACGATAAGCAAAGCCACAGACATTTGTCAAATCCATGAGGTGACAGGAAAACACACAAGTATGCTTGCGAGTGACAAGAGCATGGTTTAAGTTGGCTCCTGAGCAAATGTAGATAGTATGCAACATGTGGCAAAAAAGTACAGGCCTAAGCACGTGGCAGCAACAGGGTTTCAAAGAAGCCATGTGGCTTTCCAGAAAGTTCTAAGAAATGTGCAAGCTCCAGCACCATCTCAGTGCAGTATAAGAACGAATCAGCACAACCCAAATCTAGCTTTATTGTTAACTGTCGCAATTGTGATGCGAATCATGAGTCTAAAAGAGAGAAGTGTTAGCATTTGGTCAGCAATGTCACAAATGTAAAAAATGGAACCATTTCCAAAAGTTTTGCAAATCAAGTAAGCCTCACACAGTTGTAAAGAAAGGTCACACAAAAAAGCAATCTGAACAAGTAGAACTGAAGCAGTCAGCTTTCTATGTAGATAGTGTATCAGTGTTTGGTGAAAGAGTTGATGCAGTTAACTTATTGACAAGAAGTGAAGTGTTTTGTACTGCCCAGATTAATGGAAAATCCACAGAGCTCAAAGTAGACACTGGTTCAAAGTGTAATGTTATATCAGCAGACACATTTTCTAGAGTGAGAACTAACGAGCAACTCAATGTAACCAGTAGTGCGAAACTTGTTCCTTATAGAGGTGAAGAAATTAAGACCGAAGGTTCAGTGATGCTTTCATGTTATCTGGCCAAGAACTGTTATAACTTGTCATTCTATGTAGTCTGAATACCAGTACAATCTTTATTGGATCTGAAAGATAGTTTAAGAATGAATCTGCTTTCTTTTGGTAAAGAAGTTCATTATGTAAGTGAATTTCCATGTTCTAGTTCCTCTGAAGCCATTTTCTCAGAGTATGCTGATGTTTTTGGTGACAAGTTAGGTAAACTTCCAGTTGTGCATTCTATGAAGTACTCCAGCAGTCAGACCAGCAAGAAGAGTTCTGATAGCTAAGCAAGATAAAGTTAAGGCTCAGTTGGATAAAATGGTGTAACAAGGTGTGATTTGTCCAGTCACAGAACGAACTGAATGGGTGTCATCCATGGTAGCTGCTCATAAAAAAGGCTCAGATGAAATCAGAATATGTCTTGACCCAATAGATCTAAACAAAGCATTAAAGAGACCGTATCATCCAATGTGCACAGTCGAAGAAGTTGCAGCTCTAATACCGAATGCCACTGTATTTTCTGTTTTGGATGCAAAGAGTTTGTTTTGGCAAATGATGCTGGATCGTAAATCCTCATTTCTAACTAATTTTGGTACTCCATTTGGCAGATACAGATTCCTAAGGATGCCCTTTCGAATAAGTTCAGCAAATGAAGTCTTTCAGCATGCAATGAAGCAAATTTTTTCAGGTTATCCTTGTACCATAATAGTAGACGATCTATTGGTTGGAGGCAACGGGGAAGCAGAGCATGACAGAAACCTCAAGAAAGTTCTAGATAGAGCATGTGAAGTAAACTTGAATTTCAGACTTCCAGAAGTTATGTATGTAAGACATTTGTTTAGGAGTAAAGACTTGAGACCAGACCAGACAAAGCAAGCAGCTATTCTTGAGATGTCAGCACCAGATAGTATACAAGCTTTACAGCATTTCCTGGGCATGGTCAACTGTTTAGGCAAATTTATACCAGACTTCAGTGAGTTGACAGCACCTTTAAGAGAGCTCACACACAGAAAGGTTGCATGGTCATGGTTGGAACAGCACCAGAAGACATTTGAAAATATTAAGCAGAAAATTGCCATCCCACCTACATTAAGATACTATGATGTGAATAAACCAGTTACTCTTTCCTGTGATGCTTGAAAATTTGGTCTAGGTGCACTTATACTTCAAGAGGGCAGACCAGTAGCCAATGCATCTAGAACACTAACCCAAACTGAGATGCAGTATACTCAAATTGAGAAAGAACTTTTGGCAATAGTATTTGCATGTACCAAGTTTCATGATTATATTTATGGTCAAGCTATTCAGATTGAAACTGACCACCAACCTCTAGTTAGTATTCTAAAGAAGCCTATATATTCTGCTCTAGCGAGATAACAAAGAATGATGCTCAAATTGCAAAAGTACAATTTCAAAATGGTCTACACAAAAGGCAAATTGCTCTGTCTGGCTAATACCTTATCCAGATTGCCCAGAAATACAACAGAACAGATTGATGTAGAGAATTTTGACTTTGATGTGATGTCAGTGTATAATTTTTCCACCACTAGGCTTGATGAGTTAAGAGATTACACTCATACTGATCAAATTTTACAAAAGCTCAATCACTATATTAATGTTGGATGGCCGTCAAAGCAATCTAGTGTACCACCTGAAGTGCAAATGTATTTTCCTTACAGAGATGAATTGTTGATGGAAGATGGCATTATTTTCAAAGGTCCTAAAATTGTTGTTCCTGCTTCTTTACAACAAGAATATATCCAGATTTTATATCATGGTCACCCACAATGAGCTAGCGAATTAGTATTTTGGCAGTACTTTTTTCTTGTTCAGTATGCACTAGTACTAACCCACATTTGCAATGAGCACCACTTCATCTAAGTCCAGTTCCTGAACTACCTTGGTCTACTGTGGCAACTGATATCTTTGAGTGGAACAATTAGCACTACTTAGTTTTGGTAGATTCTTATTCAAATTATTTTGAGATTGACCTACTACCTAACCTAGCATCCACTGCTGTTATTACTAAGTTGAAACATCATTTCTCAGTTCATGGTAGTCAACACAACTTTTTTCTGACAATGGTACTCAATTTACTAGCTAGTGTTTCTCAGAAATTTGCAAAAGAATGGGACTTTGTACATGTCACTAGTAGTCTTGAATATCCTCTGTCCAGTGGTCTAGCTGAACGTGCAGTGCAGAGTGCAAAGCAATTACTTGAAATGTCAAAGCATGATAATACCGATGAGTTCTTGAATTTGCTTAATCTCAGAAATTTACCCTGTGATGACATTCTTGGCTCACCTGCTCAAAGACTACTTTCCAGGCAAACTAGAACTACACTACCTATTTCTTCCAGTTTGTTGCAGCCTAAACCTAAGAACAATAAAACCATCAAGACTCAATTGTTTAAGTAGCATAATATCAGAAATCTGGTTACAACAGATTGAGCAGATTAGTTCGTCCGTCAAGGGAAGGGGAGACGGTATGAATTCAGGCGACAACAGGTTTTGATCGAATAAGACAGATTACAGGCATCTGTGCCAAGCCAAGATCTTACTTGGTAGGTTCTGAGGGTGTGGAGTATAGCAGGAACCACAGACATCTTCTTCCTATACCAGAATCATCATCATCATTGCAATCACAACATTGTTTCTGTGATGCAGACTATAAATATAAGAGTGAATCAGACTGTTTCTAGAACAGAGAGTGTTCAAAATTCTGATTCCATTCCAGAAAATGATTTGAACATTCCACAAGTCAACCATTTTGCAGAAACTATTCCAGTTACTGAATCTAATTCCCAGTTTTATGTCACACAATATGGACAAGTATTTAAACCTAGTGTGAAATATTGAACAACATGGACTTGATTGTATATACATATGTATTTAGTATTCTATAATGCATGACTAAGGATTACCTGTGATTTTTGCATGCCAAATAGTCTCATAACAATTGTATGATCTATTTCTCAAAGACAGGGGATGTAGATCAGAGTGCAAGTGTGGGTGTGCTATATCTTTAAGAAGCATGCAAGGCTGTACGTTCACGTATAAATTCCAGACACGTGCACTCCCCAGTACCATTTTGAAGGAGCAGCAAGAGAGAGCATACATGATCATAGCTGTTATTTTGTATATACGTAAGTTACTTAAGTTAAAGTCAGCAAGCCTCTGTAGTGATGTGTTTGTATAAAATAAAGCTGCTTAAACAGAACCCATGAAGACTCTTCTATTGTGTACTAGATAGGAGAGCGACAGAAAGTATTACTGCATTCTTAAATGCAGCATTAGTTTTCCTATCACAGTCTTTTAAAACAGCAAGAATATTTATACTGAACTTCACACCAATATAAATTCATTAGGAATGCATGTGCAGTATACTGGAGTGTGGCACAAACTAAATCATCTCTTTTCTTTAGTGCTAAACAAACTACTCAAATGCATCTACTTTTAGATGGTGAATAAATAAATAAATTATTAATGCACTGAGCTGAATTAAACTGGATGTTAGTTTAAACTCATAGAGGTATAGAGAAGCCCTCAAAATATGTTAGGTTGATAAAGTCCTTTGCAGTACTAAGAACCATACAAGAATTCCAATATATCTGATGCAAAGACATACACATTCTTACCTCTACACATGTTTTGCCACATACTCACTGCCATTCATAAATAAAACCAAAGCCATTAAAACAAATTAAGAAGTGCCGGGAGTTATCAGGTTACAGTCAAAGAAAACTATCCATGCAACTGTGTTCTGTCTTACACATGTAGGGTTGAATTAAAATACCACATTAAGTCTCTTCTCACAAATGCAAACTAAAAACAATAGCTTTACTGCCTGTTTGTGCACTAAAGCTGTATTAGCTTAAAGACTGTGGTGTCTGCAGTTCAAGACACTCACTGTGTACAAAGTAGGTCAAAAGTAATAATAATAATAATAATAATAATAATAAAGTCTTTGGAATGCGTTAATGCCTATGGGCTGTGTTACCTTCATCAGAGTCTACTAAATACAAACTGAGGTGAGTAAAAATAATTCAAAATAATAAGTAAATGAATAAATCAAAACCTTTAAAATGAGTAAACTAGAGCAAAAACCAAGTGGCTAGACGACTCTAACCAAGTCTTTCAAATCTACAGCTAAGTAAGTACAATATTTACTCGTCACTCACTAAAACAAAAAATAGGAACAGTTTAAAATTTATCATATAGAAATAATTCACTCATATTCAATACGTCTGATTGAATTTAGGAAAACTGACCAACATTAAATATTCTGAAGCAGCAGCGCTTCAGTCTACTGCATCGTTTTCCAGAATCTACTTTTTTCTAGACAGTGTCTCAAGGGAGATGGAGCTTATTCTGGCACTCAGTAGGCATAAGACAGTAAAACACTCCTGGATGGGATGGCAAAGTATCCCAGGATGCACAATGCACACACTCACTCACACACACAATGCACATCTATGGCCAGTTATATTCTTTTCAGTTCACCTTTGGCCATTGCAGAAACATGTGGCTACTTGGAGGACATGCAGGCTTTGTACAGAAGGCATCTCTGTCATGTACTGGACCAAAGAACCAAATACTATGATACAGCAGTGCTAAGTGTTGCTCCACTGTGTTACTTCACATATATATATATATATAAATAAGATTTTATTTACTAAATTAACATTATAGTTTTTCAGAAACAGGAGACCATGGCCTAAAAATACTGTCATAACAATTATTTCAGTTCTAGAGTAAGGGCAGTTTCTGTACAGCAATACAAAAAGCTTCAGGAATATTCTGCCCATTTTTCATAGGTTAGTACTAAGCTAACTGCCCTTGTGAGCCATTTTAAGCTTAGCCAATTATCTCTTATGAGACTCAAACCCTGCACCTTCTGTTTGTAAGGCAAACACCTTAACCATGAGGCCACCCTCCCATGAGGAATTTGTGTCTTTAAACAAATATATTTCACTTGGAAAAAGCTCTTTTTCTTGTTATTTAAATAGATTATCAAGTTAATTTCACTAGGCAATGTTAATAAATTTATTTAACAGTATCATTAATGGAATGTAAAATTAGTTGATCGAAATAAGTATTTGTGTTAAAAGATATGAATAGAACTGTGCTAATGGCAGACCCATCAGCGCGGCTTATAAACATAATGGAATATTTGCATATTAATAGGCAATTTCTTGCAGTGGTAGCTATTTTGTCGAGATTCACAGATATTTAATGTGTTGCAAAGTGGAAATTCGGATTGATAGTAGCGGCTTGCCCAGGGTGTGGGCAATTCTAAGACACAACATGGCTGCATGATGGTCAAAATAGCATGCTATTTAAGACATACTAATTAGAGCATAATGATATGTAAATGAATAATACCATGCAAATGAGGCACACAAATTATTTAAATGAAGAAACACTAAATGGTAGACCAGTTAAAAATGTATAAAATGGAGATGGTAGTAGAGGTGGTGATGTGGAGTGGCTAATGCCCATTTTGAAATCTAAGATTCATGGTGTATCCATATGACCTTATGGTGTACATGACTGGAGTAATGTTAGACACAGCAGAAGCAGCAGTGGCACAGCAGCATGTCTAGGGAGCCTCCTATTGAGCCAGTCTTCTCAGTGTTATACACTGTGACAATCTGCACCCAAGGAGATGGTAACGATGACTGACATGCCACCAACTTCCATACCAGCAGATTGTGGACAATTTCCCAGTGGATAGGGATACTATAAGGAACCTAATGAAACTGTGCTGTGCCATTCACAAGCAGAACTGACAGGGATGCACAGTATGTCCCTTCTTTTTGACACAAAGGTATACATAGCATTAACCATCTTAGGAGCCTTCCAGAGACCTATAGGGGACACATTAGAGGTATCATAGGTATCAGTCTTATGAATCGCAAACCAGTTTCTTGATATTGTGCTGCTACTTTTAGTAGACTGTATTTGGTTCCCCAGGACACTAAAAGAGAGAACCAACAATGTGTGGGCCTTTTATGACATTACCCATTTCTCTGAGGTCCTGGGAGTTATTGATTGCACCCTTGTTCTTATCAAGGATCCATCAGCTCCAGAGGGTTTGCAATACATTAACAAGAAGAGTTTCTACAACCAGAACAGCTAGATGGTCTGTAATAACTAGGGTGTTATATATGATGATGTGTCTGAGTCCCACCTGGGTAGTTTACTCAATTCACACATTTGGCACATATATGACCTATATCAACTGTTTCTGTGAGATAACTTTCCATAGGATCATTTGGTTGGTAGGCAGACACACATGTCTAATAGACAGGCCTATTTAGGTAGATTCTATGCATACAGAGATCAGGCCAGATGTAATATATTTTTTGTGCATATCACAAGCAATGCCAGACATGTCCAAGACTCCTGAATGATGACATTGATATGCAACCCACAGCCCATGCAGGCAGTGGCAGACCTGGTGGGCCATTGGTGACCCAACACCAGAAGCAGTGGCCATGCAAAAAAGCAAAACCTGTGGAGCAGGCATTCATGCTACTGAAGGGCTGATTCCAATGTCTAGACACTTTACGAGGCACTTCAGTATAGCCTATACATATGAAGCAAGGTATTTGTTGGTACTTCATAAACAAATGGAACGCAAGTGAACATCATAGCAGTGTCTTTCATACCAGTTATAGCAGCAGAAGGACAGTTTGGAGAGTCAGGAGAGGAGCACGTAGCAGCAGTACCACAGCTGAGATAGAGGTGGGTACAATATACAGCAGAACTTACAAAGAGAAGGTGTTTGGTCCAAAACTGTGGGTCATGACAGAGACAGCACATAATAAACACAGAATACACTGTTGTACATAGTATCACACCCAGGTCATGTAGGGTAGAGCATGCACTGACAATGCAGTGCATCAGATAATACCACATCCACTGAGCCTGGGGTGTGGACAGGGCACGGTTATCTTATTATTTGCACAGGTGGGCAGTAGCACAGTAACAGGGATCTGCAACAGTATAATATGGGGTAGGATCATGGGAGATGAACACAGTAGCCATGTACTCTGAAGTCAGGGATCTCATCTTCCAATAATGGGGGTAATTTTGCCATAACATGACAGCTGCCAGTGTCAACTGTGCTGTCTTGCAGGATCTGTTTTTTTTTGTAGGGAAGGGGTACAACTGTGGAACTGTGGGCATGCATATTGATGGGTCAGGCCCTGTGCTGAGCCTCAGGAGTGGTGCTCCCTGTGACCTAAATGATGCCCA
Organism: Protopterus annectens; assembly: GCF_019279795.1. Classification (NCBI taxonomy): domain Eukaryota; kingdom Metazoa; phylum Chordata; order Ceratodontiformes; family Protopteridae; genus Protopterus; species Protopterus annectens. Next base: position 948,525,349 of record NC_056745.1, on the reverse strand, counting down.
TCAATGGAGCTGAAAGGCTGTGTGCCTCAGGTGACAAAAATGCCATCTGAACAAGAGTCTGTGTAGTCAGATGTGGGTTGGCCTGTGTTTGACTACCTTGCAGCTGGACCTTCCCACTGCTATGGACTGCATGGCTTGTGGAGACAGACTAGGTGTCAGTTGCAATGTGTATGGATAAACCTATGGAGACATTTGCCAATAGTGACATATCCTTACCCCCTTGGTTACTTTGTATTTGGTGCACACCTTTTTTCAAGTCAGACAGTCAGAACACACTCACCGTCTCCGTAATGTTGTGAGTACCAGCTATCTGTGTCTGGATCACTGACCTGCACATCTGCTGCTGAATACCAAATATTGCTGTATCAGGGACAGTCCTGGAATCATACAGCCACTGAACTCCAATGCATAACTCTCTGTTATGGTGGGTATGCACACCTTAGAAGTGTTGTGCGTGTAAGACATTCTGTGGTCAGGGCATACAGGTGGAGTCTATGTCTGGCTCTCAGGAACATACCTGCCATGCACTGGTGAGGCTGTGTGCTCAGCCTATACTTCTGCAGAGGCCTCTATAATGGTGGATGTGGGTGACTCCCTCCCACTCTGTGTTGCAGACAATGTCACTGTGTCATTGGACTGTACCACCTGCATGCTGCCATCATCATCAACCACAGGTGTCCTGCTAATGCCAGCCCTGTGAAGTTCTGGTGTGCTGGACACTCCACCAGTAGAACCTGTAAAATCATGAATACAGCAAACACCATTGTTGGCTGACACACACACACACACACACACACACACACACACACACACACACACACACACACACACACACACACACACACACACACACACAGCTACTACAGTGTTTCAGCTACTTGAGGCAGGGACACGAAGCACTGGTGTGACAGACAGGGTGATGGAGAACTTGGCTTGGACACTCAGCTGAGGACCTAATCTCCCAGTTGTACCAGTGAGGAGTCTTACTGAGGACCTGGAGGGAGAGAGATATAGAGGAATCCAGACCCTGGGCTGAGTATGTTCTCTGTGTGCTCTTAAGGGAAATTGCACTTAGTGCAGAGAGCTGCATCTGGAAATACTGAGTGTATCCATTTATATTCCATGTGATTGTCCCTTTCCAGTGTCATTGGTGAGGATTAATGCCTCCTTGATTCCTGGTGCAGTGTGGGGACATCACATATTCATTTATCAGTTACATTCTCCAGCACTTTCATGCAGCATGACAAGTGTTTCATATCAAATACTGTCTGCAGTTGTGAATGTCCCCTTTGTTCTTGCACAGTGTCATTAGAATGCTTATTCTCCAGTCATCTGGGATATACATTTCTCTCTGTGTTGCTATGAGTACCCTCAGGAGTTATTCTCCCCTAACTCAGACAATATCTTGATCATATCTGTCATGACCTCATCTGAACCTACTGTTTTCCCTGATTTTATTTTCCTTAGTACTATTCTTACTCATTTTAAGGTGGTCTCTTTCTCCTCTTTCATCCTATGGTGTAAATGGGTTAGTGCAGCATATGTGGGGTTTTCTTCTTTCAGAAGCTGCTCAAGGCATTCCTTCCATCTCCCTTTATTGTCCTGTGGATTGGTGAGCAGGTTGTTGTTGGCATGTCTCATGAATGGTATCTAATGACCATCTTCTTTATCTTTCTGTCTTTGCCTTGGCTTTTTGTAGTCATGTGGCATGCGTACTGCTACACATGAAAATAATGGTATAGAACATGTTGGCAGATGTACCGTCATGTAGGTTGTTACAGTTGTTGATCATCTGTGCCTGGAAGGATAAATATGTAGCTGCACCTTGGTCAGTCCCTCACTTAAATCATGCACTGGTGTGTATTACAGCATATTGTGATGGACATTACTAACCTGGTACTTCCAGTACTGACTCACAGGTACTTGATACCATTTTGGCTCCTACATGCAAGCCACTCCCAAGTATGCAGATTTAGTAGTCAAACATATCAGTGGAGACAAGACATGCCATGCATGAACAAAGTGCATAAAGTTTTACACCTGCATGCACCCTGACATCCTTTCATATCACTCATTATCTGCTATGCATCAGGACCTTGAATGGGGTCATACAGTAGACCCATTTCCTTTACCTTTCCTGGGCTTAGGAGACCAAACCATAAAATCCATCTGACAACTGTGGCACGGCATTGAACTTTGCTTGCCAGTCATAGTTTTCAACTGTTGTTAATTTGGCAGATTTGTCTCTGATTTTGCTTTACAATTTTGTCATGTTCCTTGTAAAAATGTTGATACTGTTTGTAATAATGGAAGATTACAGCCAATCATTAATGCAGACAATCAAATTTCATATTTCTTATACTTCAGAAAATGTAAATTGATGTAAAACGTGTTGTTTTGTCAACTTTTTAATTCAGTTACAGTAATAGTTATAAATTTTCCCTGATTTTCAGTCTTTTCCCTATTATTTTTGGCTTTGTCCCTGATTCTTAAGCAAAGTCTGCCGTTAATACAAACAATAGAGTTTCATATATCTTATGCTTCAGAAACTGTAAACTGATGCAACATTTTGATACAAAATTTGGTGTTCTATTAACTTTCTAATTTAATTATAGTAATAGTTAAACATTTTCCCTGATTTTATGTCTTTGCCCTTATTGGGCCAGATTCAGGAAGGCTTACACGGAGTTCAAGAGTAGTGTAAGCCTCCGTGTAAGCCTCCTGATTCAGGAACAGCCCAAATCTCCGTGTAAGAGACAGCTAACACGTCTCTTACACGGACTGGAGGTGGAAATGCTCAATACCTCATTTGCAGCTCAAAGATATGCAAATGAGGTATTTGAGCGATCCACGAAGCAGAAACCAGTCCGTGTAATGGACGTGTTAGCTGCAGAAATGTACTCAGCTGACAACTGAGTACATTTCTGCAAAATTAAAAACAGAGCTATGTCAGCTCCAAATAAAGGGTGCATATGTTTAATTAAGCATGCCAATGGCCAAATATGTGGCCATTGGCAGGAAAAAGTGTTGCAAAATTAAGTTATATAACTTTTTTTTTCACGGGATTTATGTGTTTAACTGCAGCGCACACCAGCAAACGGGTGCGCTACCTAAAACTGAAAACCGAAGCTTATAAACCCACAATTGTGGGATTTATGTATTACATGAAATGTCAATGGAGGGACTTGCAGACCAAAAACAATATGGCCTTTGTTTAGTGGTTGTCAAGGGGGGAAAGCTCCGTGTAAGACATGTAACTAGTCATTACTAGGCAATCCCATGTAAATGAGGGTTACAATACTGAATCACACTGCCACATAGGTAATGAGCACTTTCTGAGTAGTGTAAGACTTAGAGAAGGGGGAGGAACAGAGTAAGAGGTAGGTGACATCACGGGGGGGAAGGATAGAAAGAAATGTACCAGATTGGAGGGCAATGTAAGGTAACAGATGACAGACAGACATCAGGGAGGGAGGTGTGTCTCAACAGAACACTAGGAAAGTCAAGAAATTGAGGGTATACGCTATCCCTACACTCAAAGTTTCTTGATATACGTGCATGCGCGTGTGTGCGTGTAAGGCAGGTTCAACATGTGGGAGCGTGTTGCAAACTGTTTACAACGGTTTGCGCGGGCGTGCACGTGTGTAAGGCAGTGTGCATGCGTTTTAGCATGAATCAGCCTAGCTAACACCGTGTAAGGATGTGTGCGCTGTAACACCATGTAGGGATGTGTACGCGCGTTTAAGTGACTGTGAGCGTGTTTAAGCTGGTGTGCACATTGCTCCCCTTCAGGAAACAGAGAGGAAACAGGAAACAACCAAAATACAGGGAAACTGCCAGGAATACTGCTGGAGTTAATTGGTGGAAACAATTGGAAGCAGGCAATTATGCAGACAGACTAGAAGCCCAACCCAGCACTTAAAACACTGCAAAGAGCAGTGCAGGCTGTTTCTCACAACAGATACTGCAAGAAAGTAAGCTATCAGAATTGAAAACTGAAAAAGCTGAACTCAGAGCAGAAATGCTAGGGGCTGCCATAGCTGTTATAATCAGACATAGGCGAATTGCTGAGGGTGGTGATAATGCAGATGCTGACAGACAACCCAGAGTGAGGAGAAGGAGAAGAGTATACAGGCCCAGGGTCACCTACCATGGGTTACATGAGCTGGAGATAGTAGAGCTATAGAGTGGACAGAGAGCTCCTGCAGCAGATTGTTGAGCTGTGCAGGCCACGCCTCACACACAGAACCAACAGAGGGGAACCCATCCCAGTGGAAACCAAGGTATGTGTTGGCCTAAGAATACTAGCAACAGGTACCTTCCAGAGACCAACTGGCGATATGATGGGGATATCACAGGCATCAGCCTCCAGGGTACTGCACCAGTTCCTGGATGCCATGTCACCACATGTCAGTGATCATATATATGTCCCTAATGACCGTGAGGTTGTGGCCAGCAATATGCGTCTCTTCCAGCAAATAGCGGGATACCCTGAGGTGCTGGGTGCAATAGACTGCACGCATACGCATCAAAGCACCAGCCGGTGAGCGGGTAGAGTCTACATTAACCGCAAGGGATACCCCTCCATCAACTGCCAGGTCGTGTGTGATGCCCAGGGCATAATAATGAATGTGTGTGCTGGCTGCCCTGGGAGCTACCACGATTCCCACATCTGGCATCTGACGCAGCTGTACCAATCATTTGCCAATGGGGACTTCCCACACGGACACCTAGTGGGGATGCAGGTTATGCACTTGAGCCGTGGCTGATGACACCCATCAGAAATGCACACACACCTGAACAGGAACGCCATAATGAGGCACACGCACAAACACGTAATATCATAGAGCGTGTGTTTGGGCTGCTCAAGTCACGGTTCCGGTGTCTGGACACATCTGGTGGAGCTTTGCAGTACACACCAACTACATGTACCCAAATGATCATGATATGTGCTATGCTACATAATATGATCCTGCGGAAACAGCTGCAGCAGGACCAGCACAGGGCTGGGCCAAACATCCCCCCACCATTGCCAAGGCCACCACAGGCAGGGGGTGACTCGGAGGAGGAACAACCTGACCTTGTCCCAGTAGGCAGAAGGAGGCATGCCCAGTATGCCCTGGCCTTGGCAAAGAGGCAACGCATAGCACATATGCTTGGTCAGTAGGAACACTGGGACTGATACCCACTCTGACTCACTCATACAGTAACAGGGATGCCTAACATGACACAACCTGCTTCCAAATGTACAGGGAGTGTAGTATGTGTATCCGACAGAGGTGGCCCTGCAGCACCACCTGAGGCATGAATGCCATGTGTTAAGTAATGTAATATCATGTACAATATGCACACCTGAGGACCCCAACTAACATCCATATCCATGCATATGACCCTGCGGAAACAGCTGCACGTCATACAGTGATGTACATGTGCAAAAACATGGAACAAGATACAAAATGAGGGTGACTAGCAATAAATAGCATGGATAACCACACACCCATGTTTGTACCACAACAAGAAGCAACATGGAATAGCCATGGTCAAAACCAATGGCTAAAACCGACTACTACTATATAGCCTGCTGCAGACCACTGTCCTAATAGCAGGAACTGCCCCAGGCCTATGTCCATAGGTTCATAGGTTCATACTAGGCTATCTGCCCTAGGGCATTAATAAGCCTAGCCCAGAGTTTTGTGGCTTCTGCCACCCCTGCAAGTTGATGGATAATATGCCCATTATTTTGCTGTGCCTCTGTCAAGCAGTGATACTGAGGTTATCCCTGGGGTATACCTGCAATCTCCCATCCATTGGTCAAGATCTCACTTGAACAAAGCCAGTGAGGTGCTCAGCCTCACATGTACCAGGATGTTGTTCCACAGCATATGGACTCTCTGGGTGATGAATCTGTCCCTCCAGCACATCCTATTAATATCTGTGTTGAGGTTTAGGTCTCCTGCCCTTGTAGTTCTGATGGATGTAGAGGTCTTGAGGTGAAGCATGTTCATTAATTCTGGGTTGGACATAGCCTTGTATGTCAGGCACAGGTCACCTCTGAGCAGTCAGTAAGCGACTGAATACAGCTGGAATTCCTTCAGTCGGGCAGCATAAGAAATATGTTTGAGACCCTTTCACCTCCTGTCGAGGAATTTGTGGGCCCATCCAATCTGAATGGGGCATTGTATGCAATCATTGGTGTGATGAGTGATGAGTACAGGGGAACGATGACCTCCCTTGATCTAGATGTGAATCATTGCATGATGAGGTGGTCAATGTAGAAGGCCTTCCAAACTACCCTGGCAATGTGAGTGTCAAACAAAAGGTCACTGTCAACCTGGGTGCCCAGGTCCCTGATAACCTACGTTGTGCTTAGAGGATTGCCACCTAGATGGGAAGTAGTGGTAACCTTGTTCTTCCTGAAGGGTATGGCTATGCATTGTTTAGTGTTTAATGTAAGGCCATGGCCGTGGCACCAGTTATCTGTGTCTATGAGACCCTTCTGAAGGATGTCTGTGTCAGATGGGTTTCCAACTATGCTTCCCAGTTTGCAGTCATCTTCAAACTTTGTCAGCCATAATCCTCCTGTGTTTGCTCGTACTTCTGAAAAGTAGATACTGAACAAATGTGGGCCCAGGACTGAGCCCTGTGGGACACCACTTGTGACAGCTCTGGAGTGTGAACTGGCACCAGCAACTTTGACCCTGTGTGTTCCGTCACTTAGGCAGTTTGCAACCCATGCTGTGATGTATGGGTTCACAATTAAGCTGGTGATGTTTTCAATGATACCTGAGTGGGGTATTGTGTCGAAAGCCTTTGCCAGGTCAAGGTAGGCTGTGTGGACTGCCTTGCCCACGTCAATGGCCTGGGTGAGTGTTTTGAAAAAGTCAACCAAGTTTAAAAGGCATGATCTGCCCTTGACAAAGCCAAACTGGATTGGATCCAATGTCTGCAAGTCCCCTATGTCTTCATTTAGAATTCCCATTATGATCCTCTCCATAGCTTAGCAGAACAGGCTTGTCAAGCTGATGGGATGGTAGTTTCTGGGGTTGGTGGAGGCACCTCCTTTGTGAAGTGGGTCCACCATTGCTGTATGCCACTCCTTGGGAACATATCCTGAGGTGAGGCTAAGATTAAACAGCTGCCCTAACTGCGGGTGTAATTACTCATTGAGTTCATGGAGCACACAACTGGGGACACCATCTGGTCCCATGGATAAAGTGTTTTCTGCCTTGGATTGAGCAGTTCCCACCCCAGCAGTGGAGATGTTTGGGGGCTACAATCCTCTGGTGTACATACCCCCAGTTGGGGAGGGGAGAAATCTGCACTGAACCTGTCAGCCAGTATGTTGCCAATGTCTGTAGGTGCAGTGATATCAACATCATTCTGAACTAAGTCTGAGCATATCTGGGAGTTTCCTCCCAGGTTTCAAACATAGGTAAAAAGGCCTCATGATTGTCCCTGGAGTCCTGAGTGGGTTTACTCTCAAAACATGCCTCGGATGATTGTATGGGGAACCCAGTGTTTTACTCACAATGAGCAGGGGTGTCTTCCCCACGGATTATGCTCTATCTTGTAGTAGCTCCTTCCTTGTGTTGTACAGCTTGTTTATGGCTAGGGTCCACCAGACTGGATGCTTGCCTGTGGTACAAAGAGTCATTATTATTTGGGATTGCCTGAACCATGCAGTCCTGGAGGTGCTGGTAGAAGGCATTTCTAAGTGATACAGTGGCTTGGGTAATGGTGTCCGCTGGCCTGGGGGCCTTGAAAGAGACCACACCAGTCCTCAGAAATGTGAAGTCGGCATTTGAGAAGGTCTTCACCGTTTCTTTTCCCATCTGGGGTGTGGGTGGGATGTGGACTCCCACTGAGAGTAGTCCATGATCTGATCTCACCAATGATGGGTATACGTCTGGTGTTGAACAGTGTGACCCCATGTTCGTGATGATGTGTTCTAGTATGTTGCCTCCACTTGAGGGGATTGGGACCAGTTGTTCCATGGCATTTCAGTGTATGAACTCTTGGAACCTTTGTGTTAGAGTGTTGTGGCATGATTAGTGATCCCAGTCTATATGTGGATAGTTGGAATCACCCAGTAGGATGGTGTTTGGAGATACATTTATCCCCTTCAGTGTTTGCAGGATAGCTGTGTGAGGTACCTGAGTTTGAGCGGGTGGCATGTAACATGCTACAAACTGCAGAGCAGTCTTGCCTACGGTCACTGGCACCTGGATGGTCTCCGATGCATCGTGTGTTGCCACCAACCATGAGGTGAGGGTGTCCTTGATGAATATGGACACCCACCATCCTTCTTGGTGTTGTCGGGATGCTGGTGCCAGAATGCATGATATGAGGTAACACCCGATAGTGCCGGGTGCTGTCAGAAGCTGTGAACCAGGTTTCAGGCACAGCACAGACATCAATGTGCTACATACTGAGAAGGGCATAGAGTGTGTGCAGCTTGAGGTTGAGACCTTGGGCATTGAGCAGCATTAGCCTTAGTGTCTTTCCTTTACTGTGTTCTAGGGTGGTAGGTGTAGAATCTGAATGTTGCATAAAAAGGCACAATGGGGTGGCAAGAGCATCATCTGAAATCCGAAGCCCAGGGTGACAGGTGCAAGCCGTCCCTTGCAAATCACCGTGGCCTGTCCAGCATGTCATCCCAGGCAGACAGACATTGGACCCCTTAGAATGACACCATAGTCTAAGCAAAATACTACAGCTGATCATCTTGTCTCTGTTTATGTGGCATCATACTTGGTGAAGGTAGGATACTGCCGAAGGTCAGGGTCATACCTGCCTGGCCTACATAATCAGAGGGATCCTCTATGTCTCTTTCCATGTAGTCCAGGGAGGTACATCTCAGGTCGTTCACACCAGCATGGATTATGACTGGGTCAGACCTGTACTTGCAGTTTAGTGACCTGAGTGCTTGCATTATGTGGTGGATTCCAGTGCCCAATAGGCAGCTTACTGTGACCTCCTCTGTACCTGATCTGGTGAGTGGGACATCAGTGTGTCTGACTATGGAGTCACCTATGACAAGTGTGTCTGGCATTGTGTTTGGCCTTAAGGGCTGTGACTGTTTGGCACACCGACTCTGTGGTCAATGTGTTGCATGTGCTGTGCCCTGTGGAGGCAGTTGTGTGAGTGTCTGCTGTGGTGGCCACCGCCATTCTGGTAGACTTCTGATCAGAGCCTCCGAGAGTGTCTCTGTGTGTCTATGTGTATGATCTTAAGTTGTGACAGTGCCATGTGAGACTGGATTAAAGATGTGTGTGTGGTTACCTTCACCCTCTCTCTGGTCTTGCTAGTCCTATGTTGAGAGAGCTCAGCCTCCACTTTGGCTATATAGTTGCATCTCTCACATGTATGTGTGTTTTATGGCAGAAGGAGAGGGTTGTCAGTGTACATGAGGCAACTGTAACAGTGCCTCAATATTCCCAGGTTCACCAGCTGAGCAGGAGAGGACACTAGCAACTGATCCCTAGACATGCTAGAAGGAATAGACAAAACAATGTTGGAATACAGGGAGATATCAAGCCCCCAAGCCACATCATACTGTTTGATTGACAATAGCTACACATACACCGGTGTTTCATAGTGTCATAGTGTACTACTAGGCTATCTGCCCTAGTGCATGTATAAGCCTAGCCATAGTGATGTGGCTATTGCCACCCCTTATAGTGGTAATAAGTGTACAGAATAGATTCTGAATATTGTGCCTCTGACTTAGTAGTGACACATTATGACCCCTTACGTAATTGAATAACATGACTGTGTCTCTGTCTAGTCTGTGCCTCCGTCTCATATGCAGTTGTCCAGATGTCTCCTGAAGAGAGTCAGTGAGGGACTCTGTCAAACATGAACTGGGATACTCTGCTAGAGTGTGAGATGCCTCTGAGTTATGACTCTGTCCCTCCAGCATGTCCTATACATGTATGTGCTGAGGTTCAAATACTCAGCTCTCATGGCTCTGGTGGATTTGGATTGCTTGCAGTGGAGCATGTCCACCAAATCCTGATTGGACATGGTCTTGTATGTCAGGCATAGGTCACCTGTAAGTATGCGGTATGACACTGAACAAAGCTGGACTTCCTCTATTCTGGAAGCATATGACATGTGTTGAAGAACCCTGATCTTCATGGTAGGTACTTTTCGGGTGCAAAGGTGCAAAAGGCAGGATCTGCCCTGTACAAAGCTGAACTAGGTGGGAACAAGGGTCTGTAGGTCAGTAATGTGTCTGTGTAAGAGCTCCATGACTCCTCCCATATCTTTGCAGACAAGGCTGGTTAAGCCTGTGTGGTGGTAGTTGCCATGGTCTGTGGAGGCATCTCCCTTGTGTAGTGGGACCACTGTTGCCGTATGCCAGTGTTCAGGTACATATCCTGTAGCAAGACTAAGGTTAAATAGCAGTTGTATATATGGGTCCAGCCCTTCTGGAGTTCACATAGCATGCAACTGGAGATACCAGCAGGTCCCATGGATGCTGTGTACTTGTCTTTGCTGAGTGTGGCTCTCACATGGACATCCAAGATGACAGTGAGGTTACATACAGCAGTGATAACTATCTTGTTTTGGGGGTGAGGGAGGGGTAAATCGCACTGAAGCTGTCCGCCGGAATGTTGCCAATATCTGTCAGGTCACTGGAATATATGTTGTTGTGTACCAACTCTGAGCATATCCGAGGGTTCACAACCAGGTGTCTGACATAACTGAAGAAAGCAGTGTGGTTACCTTCATTGTCTTTGGTGATTTATGTCCCCAAGTTGACCTTGCATGTCTTTATGAGATAATGTAGCTTTCTACTAGTGCTGATCACAGCTGTCTTCCCTTTTGGAGATGTAGCTCTGTCTTGCATTAGTAACCCTCATCTGTCATACAGTTTGTTTATGGCTGGGATCCACCAGACAGGACACTTTCCCTTTGTGGAGAGGGTCCTGTTTTCAGTTGTGATTGTATGGTCCATGCTGTCTGACATCTAGCTAAGGGAGGTCATTCTGGTTCTGCAGTTATCTTTCATCAGCATTAGAAATGACCACAACAGCCCCTGTGGGTGTACCTCATGCACACACATCCAGCACCTGTAAAGTCCACAACAGTACCTCACCAGGAGTATGACAGAGCTGGAACACATGTAATGTGTAGTCTGATTAAACAGAGTGCAGCTCCACACACTGCCATGCTGTCCACCCAGATGCAAGCTGTGCCTGATGTAGAAAGCCATGTCCAAGCTGGAATCAATGCACATGCTGCACCTTGTACAATCTGAATGGCAGGGAGCTATGCACATGAGGGACCTGAACCCCAGCACTGACATATATAGGACAGGCTGTACTGCATTATCCAAAACACAGAAGCCACCCCCACACATGAGTAAACTACCAGTACAGGTTGTCCATAGAGACACTGGTTGAGTCCCCTCAACAGGAATCCTAATGAGTGGATGGGAGATGGGAGGTTTACCCTGGGTATCAATGTTATGTCACAGGTAGACAGAGGCACAGTATACTAAACAAGACATATGACATGGCAAACTACGCTTACAATGTGTTGATGGACAAACACATTCTCCGACTAGCATTAGGTCAAGATACCTCTTGAACACAGCCAGCAAGGTGCTCTGCCTCAAATGGACCAGGATTGTATTCCACAGCATAGGAGTCTCCGAGTGATAACTCCATCCCTCCAACATGTCCAACATACATCCCTGCTAAGGTGTAAGTCACCTGCACTAGTGGTTCAGGTGGATCTTCTGAGTCTGAGGTGGAGCATGTCCATTAATCTCTGTTTGGACATGGCCTCGCATGTCAGGCACATGTCACCTCTAAGCAGACGGTATGTGAGTGAATAGAGTGTGAGTGTCTTCAATCTGGCAGCATATGACAGCTGTTGGGGTTCCTTGATCCTTTAGGTGGGGACAGTCAGGGTGTCTCCAATTGCTGCAGATGTTGGGTGAGATACAGCCAGAATAGGGCATTTGACTCGATCACCGGTCTGATAAGTGAAGAGTACAGGGGAACAATGACCCACTAGATCTGGATGTGAATCCCATCCTGATCAGGTGGGCAATGTAGAAGGTCTTCCTAGCCACTTTAGCAATGTGAGTCTCAGAAGAATGGCGACTGTCAACCTGGGTCCCCAGGTCCATGATAACCTCCTCTGTGCTTAGAGGATTGCCACCTATATGGTAGCTTGGGGTCACCTTGCTTTTCCTGAAGGGTATGTCTACACATGTTGTGCACTTTGACTTCAGGCCATGGCCCTGGCACCAGCTATCAGTTACTGTGAGTCCCTTCTGAAGGATATCTGTGTGTGATGCACTGTCCACTATGGTGCCCAGTGTGCAGTCATCTGCTAACATTGTCATCCAAAGTCCTCCCATGTTGGCCTGTACTTCTGGGAAGTACATGACAAACAATGGGGCCAAGGACTGAGCCCTGTGTGACACCACCTGTGACCAGCCTGGAGTCTAACATAGTGCCAGCAACTCTAACCCTGTGGGTCCCGTCCTTAAGCCAGTTTGCAACCCATCTTGTGACATATGGGTTTACATTTCAGTTGTTAGGGTTTTCCACAATACCTGAGTGGGGTATTGTGTTGAAAGTGTTTGCAAGGCCAAGGTAGGCTGTATGGACTGCCTTTCCCCAACAATGGCCTAAGTGACCAATTTGAAGATGTCAACCCAGTACAAAAGGCATGATCTGCCCCTGACCAAGCCAAAATGGGATGGGTACAATGTCTGCATGTCCCCTATATCTTTGTTTATGAGCTCAATTATGATCCTCTCCATAGATTTGCAGACTACACTTGTTAAGCTTATGGGGCAGCAATTAACAGGGTCTGTAGAGGCACTGCCTTTGTGCAGATGTGCACAACTGGACCCTAACCAGGCTGTTGTGCACACTATGGAAATGTAAAGCAGTGATAGGACTAAAGCCCAGGATACTGACCACCACAGTGAAAGTACTGAAACACTACACTAGACAGTGCTACAGTGTTAGGTCAGTATGAATGGATGTTGACAATTGTGTGCAAAGTATCCCATGCAAAACCTGCAGGCACAGTATACTCCCTGTTTTGTTCACACAAAAGCATTCGGACAGTAACTACACAACATGGCACAGAACACACAACCATAAACTGGAGGTATTTGTTGAAGGTCACACTCATCCACAAATGTGATGGGCTGCAGAGTTCAACATATGTAAAGCCCACACTGGGCATGCTCACACACTTAGATAAATGAGACATCTTTCACACAACATGCCACGGGAAGGCTGAACTGGGCATGCTCACACACTTGGTCCAAATGTTACCCCTAGCAAATGTGAAAACACACCAGAGGATGCTCATCCCCTTTCTAGACACTGATCATGTAAGCACCCTATAAGTATATTGGAGAAAAGGATTCTCTCAGTAATCCGAATAGCGCGCCGTGCTAATGCGTCTGTCTGTAGTGTCATAACATAGTTAGGTAGGGGTTTGAATCCAGCAGGTGGCAAGTGTGTGTGAAGGGGGTGAGTGTTTGTGTAAGTGTGTATGAAAGAAACATCCCTTTTGGCAACTGGGAAAACACACCAGAGGATGATCATTCCACTTTCTAGACTCTGATGATGTCAGCACCCTATAAGTATATTGGAGAAAAGGATTCTCTCAGTAATCCGAATAGCGCGCCGTGCTAATGCGTCCGTCTGTAGTGTCATAACATAGTTAGGTAGGGGTTTGAATCCAGCAGGTGGCAAGTGTGTGTGAAGGGGTGTAAGTGTGTATGAAAGAAACATCCCTTTTGGCAACTGGGAAAACACACCAGAGGATGATCATTCCACTTTCTAGACTCTGATGATGTCAGCACCCTATAAGTATATTGGAGAAAAGGATTTTCTCAGTAATCCGAATAGCGCACTGTGCTAATGCGTCTGTCTGTAGTGTCATAACATAGTTAGGTAGGGGTTTGAATCCAGCAGGTGGCAAGTGTGTGTGAAGGGGGGTAAGTGTGTATGAAAGAAACATCCCTTTTGGCAACTGGGAAAACACACCAGAGGATGATCATTCCACTTTCTAGACTCTGATGATGTCAGCACCCTATAAGTATATCAGGGGAAAGCAAATCCCCCAGTAATGCGAATAGCGCGCTGTGCTAATGCTTCCGTCTCTAATATCACAACATAGTTAGGTAGGGATTTGAATCCAGCAGGTGGCAAGTGTGTGAAAGGAGGTAAGTGTGAGTGTAAGTGTGTATGAAAGAAACATCCCTTTTGGCAACTGGGAAAACACACCACAGGATGATCATTCCACTTTCTAAACTCTGATGATGTCAGCACCCTATAAGTATATCAGGGGAAAGGAAATCCCCCAGTAATGCGAATAGCGCTGTGCTAATGTGTCCGTCTCTAGTGTCTTAACATAGTTAGGTAGGGGTTTGAATCCAGCAGGTGGCAAGTGTGTGTGAAGGGGGGTAAGTATGTATGATTGATATATCCCTTTTGGCAACTGGGAAAACACACTACAGGATGCACATACCCCTTTCTAAACAATATCACAATTATGTATGGCTTTTGATTACAGACATGCCATGTGTGTTGTGCACACACAGAATGCCCATGTGTGTGGGTTGTCCCTCACAATAATGCATGACATTGATTACACCGGTTATGGCAATGAACACATGATGTATGTGTGTGCCAAATACACATATGTACCTGTGACTTTCAATAGTTACCATGTGTGATGCCTGCCACATGTGAATACATGGTATTTGCACAGGGTAACATTATGACCGTGGTCTTCTGTGCAGATGCTGCATGTGGGATGTGTATATACAGTGTGAGATGTAGATGCTATCAGCCTAGTAGTGAGGGATGCACACCTGGTCTGGGGCATAAAGTCTACATGTTGTTAATGTACAGGAGCTGCATGTTCTCACCTGTTGTGGGAGTGGTAAGACAGTATTCCATAGCAATGCAGTGACTGCATGCTAAGAACCATTCAGCTAGGGTGTTGTAGCTACACTTATTCATTAGCATTCAGTAATTTGTTGGAATCCCTGGTGAGGGTCTGATGCCAACCAAGGTCAGGGGTCTACCAGCCTGTGTCACTTGCTCAGTGATCCCTTCCATGTTCCCTATCATGTATCCCAGTGAGCGACATCCCACATCAGCTGTGGTGGCATGGACAATGACTGAGTCATATGTGTCCATGCATCTGACTGACTTGTATGTTGTTGTTACAGTTTGGCCATGTGTTTCCATCTCATACATGTGATGTACATCAATGGGTAGAGGATAGGGTTGACTGTGTACATGTGGCAGCTGTGACATTACTAAATGACACACATATTCCACAACTGTACCATAGAGGTGACTGACAACTGACCTTTGCACATGCTACCGAGTATTGAGATTACATTGGTGATTGACAGCACATAGGGCCAATGGTGAAAAAGAGACATAGGTCCATAGGTTCATACAGGGATATCTGCCCAGGGCATGTATCCACCTAGCCAGAATGTGCGTGCCTTTCAACATGCATTGTGAATCTGTCTTGCTATGCCCTTTTCCAAGGTTAGTATACTGTGCCTCTTTCTCACAGTGACACATAAGTGATACCCAGGGTAACCCTACAATGTCACATCCAGTCATTAATATCGCTCTTGAAGATAGTCACTGAGTCAGTCCGCCTAACCTCTATTGGGATAATAATCAGGAATGAAGGGAGCCTCTGAGTTGTGAATGTGCCCCTCCACCATGTCCTATGTATATCACTCCTGAGGTTCAAGTATTTCCAGCGTGTATCCTGGTGGGATCTGGATATTCTGAGATGCAGCATGGCCATTACGTGAGGGTATGACCTGGCCTTCTATGTCAGGCACAGATTGCCTATGAAGAGGCAGTATGTCACTGAGTAGAGCTGCTGCTACTTTAACCAGTCAGTATGTGGCATCTGTTTGAGCACTTTGATCCCCTTGTCGAGGTACATATGTGGTAGCCCCAGTTGCTGCAGGTGTCTGGTAAGGTGCATGCCGACAGGTTCATCATAGTCAATTATGGGCATGATGAGGGATGAGTAAAGGGGCACAATGTCCTCCCCTGGCCTACATGTGGATCCCATGATGATGTGGCCCATATAACATGCTTACCTAACCACTTTGTCCATGTTGTTGTCAAATGGTAGAATGCTATCAACCCGTGCACTCGAGGTCCATAATTCCTTGGTCTGCACTTACTGGATTAACACATATGTGGTACATTGTGGTCACTTAGTGTTTGACAAAGGGGATGACTATACTCTTTCTGTCATTCACGTTGAGGCCATGGCTGTGGCACAAGTCGTGTGTTTGCAAGAGTCCCATTTGGAGGATGCGTGTGTTAGCTGTTGAGTTGATTATGGTGTTCGGTCTGCAGTCACCTGCGACTTGCTGAGCCACAGTACTTCCATGTTGGCCTGTACCTATGACAACTATATAATGAACATGACAGCTCCTAGGGCTGTGCCTTGTGGGACACCACTTGTACCAGGTTGGAGGCTGACATGGCTCCAGCAATTCTACCATGTGTGTTCTGCCCTTGAGCCACTGTGCAATACCCATAGTGACATAGGGGTTAATATGTACACTGGTGAGCTTCCCTAGAATGCACAAGTGGGGTATTGTATCCAAGGCTTATGCAAGGTCCAGGTAGGCTGTGTGGACCTCCTACCCCTTGACAGTGGCCTTGGTGACTGTTTCAAACAAAGCAAACAGGTTTGATAGGCAGGATTTTCCATTGACAAAGCCAAACTGTGTATGGTGACATGTCTGTAGGTCCACAATATCTAGATATGTGAGGTTCATGATGATCCTTGCCATAGCTTTGCAGACAAAGCTAGTCAGACATATGGGGCGAGTAGTGTCCAGTATCCGTGACGGCACCACCTGCATGTTGAGGGACCACTGTTGCTGTATGCCACTCTCTGGCCACATATCGTGTATTAAGGCTGGGATTGAACAGTGGTGTTATGTCTGGGTGTAGCTCTTCTTGTGGTTCATGTAGGACACAGCCTGGGACACTGTCTGGTCCCATTGATGCAGTGTTTATTGCTTTGGGAAGGGCATCTCTTACCTGAGCATCTGTGATGTCAGGGGGGGAAGCACTGTGCTGCGAGACATATGTTCCCTTTGGTGTGGTGGGAGAGAAGGCAGCATTGAACCTGTCCACTAGGATGATGGCAATGTCTGTGTGTTTTATATTTTGTGTGACATATTGTATTACCTCTGAGCATATCTGGGTAGTACCACCCAGGTTACTAACATAACTACAGGCAGCCTTGTGATTATCCTCAGTGGCTTGTGGAATCCTCTCTCAAAGATGGCCTTAGACAATCATATGGGTGCCTGTAGTTGTCTTCCAATACTCATCAGTGGTGCCTTCACATTTTGGGAGGTTGTTGTATCATGTAGTGGCGTCATCCTTCTATTGTATAGTGTGTTTATGGCTGGTGTCCGCCCAGGACATCTGCCTTTGGAGAATTGGGTCATGCTTTCATATGTGGCTTCATGATCCATGCATTCCTGAATGTGTCCACAGAATGCCTCTATACAGGTATCTGCAGTCTGGTCCATATTTTCAACAGGCCTTGGGCCTTTGAAGGTTTCCACATCATTTATGAGGGGTGTGCACTTGCTTGACATGAGCTGTTGACAGACGTGCCGCCTCCAGACAGAGCAAGGGGAGGGTCACAGTCAGCTACCTGTTGGGACGCACCTCCCTGGACCACATGGAAAGAGACACAGAGGAGCTCTTACAGCACCCTCTCAAACTCAGGTCTCCCACACAGCCTTCATGCTGACACAGGAGAGTTTAGATTACTCTGCAAACACCATCATACTGGGTGATGCCAGCTACCCAAACATAGACTGTGAACATTACACAAGCCACAATACCCAAGCTCTAAGGTTCCCATTGATCAGACATTCTTTGGCTATGGAACAGGTAACCAACCTTCCCACAAGAGGGGCAGATATACTAGAGCTGATCTTTACAAACATGAGTACAAACTGCTCACCACTGGGAGTATCAGCCACATTGTTGCAAACAAACGATATACTAATCACACTGGAGTTCTGGATGCCCCACATATGCAAACCTCCAACACATCGATGTGTGTGTGTGGGAAATGTCCCTATTAGCAACCGTGACAGTATCGTACAGGATGCAGATCCCCTTTTGAAACACTGATGATGTCAGGACTGTATAACTATATCACCTGTAGTAAAGTCCTCCAGTAATTTGCATAGCGCTCTGCTAATGCGTCTTTCTTCAGTGTCATAACGTAGTTAGGTAGGGGTTTGAATCCTGCAAAGGGAATGTATGTGTGTTAGTATGAGTGTGGTTTATGTGTGTGCACTATGCTGGGAGGGTTAACTGCCTTTTGCCAACTGGGAGAACATACTACAGGGTGCACATCCCTCCTCCTACACACAGATGATGTCAGCACCCTCTAAGTACAGCATTAGTAAAGATTTCTCCAACTACTGCAAATAGCACACTCTGCTAATGTGTCTGTTTCTACTGTCATTGCACAGTTAGGTATGGGTTTGAATCTTGCAAATGGAAAGTATGTGTTTTACTGTTGGTGGGGTTAGTGTGTGTGCACAATGATGGGGTGGGATGTGGCTTTTGCCACATGGGTCTATGCACTGCAGGGTGGTCATTACCCTTAACAAGCAGTGATGTTGATAGCACCCTATACAAACAAAACTACAAAACAGAAGGTGGTGGTACTGATAACACATGTAAGGTAACACTTCTTCAAGTAATGTCCACAAAATGGAGTAGGATAATCAAACAATTCTTTTATTCTATACAGACAACATGACAACAGACAACTAACTGCCAGTACTCAGTATAGTGTTACATGCTAGTGTAACACGCACATGTACCCGAATATACCTAGATAGTGTTCTGAAGCCTGAATGTGGCAAGTGTGTGGATGTGGGATGTGTCTGTGTGTGCATTTCCGTATAGGAAACATGTTTGCTGTGGCAATCAGGGTACTACAGTACCTGATGCACATTACATCTTCCAACTGATGAGGTTGCCTGCACCCTGTGAGTACAGGTAGAGAAGGGGATGCCAGTAGTAAACAACATAGTGCACTTCTGAAATGTGTACCTGTCATGTATCAACAGCTACTCATGTAGGGTGATAAATAATGGGAATGGCAGGTGAGCGTGTGCATGTGTGTGGGTAGCAGGGTGTGTATAAATGCATGTGTGACAGAACAGATACATGTAGCTGAATCTACATAACAGCACAAGATGTGCATTGCCATAGTCAATGTTAGCATGTGATGGTGTGCAGCTGGTACACTTTGTTAAGTAGTATGGGTGCAGATAACAATTGAGGACATTCATACAGTTACTGCAGAAAGACTGCTGGGATATACACACATTTATACTGCAACAGTCAACAGTTACCAACATGTTACTACTTATACACATCTATGTAGTCACCCTGTGCATCAGCAACGTGTTTACCTTTACCTGCACCGATGTTGTAGTATGCAGGAGGTGGCACAGTGTCATCATATGCACAGGGTGTGGGTTAGGTATGCCCAAGCCGGCCACTGGTAACACCAATTGACATGTGTGTGTATGTGTGTTTGTGAGGGGCAGCAGTACAGGGTGGACCGTTGTTGGTGCAGTGTGTGTGTGTATGTGTTTGCCCTAGGTGTTAGGTCTCTGCATGTGTGTAAGCACGCACAAAGTCCCACATAATGGCTGCCATGTACAGGGTTATGTGGACAGCCACAGACTGCACCTGTCAGGTCATCCAGATCAGTGTCTGTGGGCACGGACACGGTACCTGTGCCTGGCAGGGGTGCTACGGGTCAGATCCGTACTAACCCAGACTGGGTACTGTCATCGGAAGCAGGGGTGTGTTGACTGGACACAGTTCCCTGTTGGGACTATCCAGAGCCACGTGCACGTGGTCTCCTGGGGCGTCTGGATGACAGCACAGACCCAGCATTGCTGGGGCTGGTGCTGGCACTTGAGGCGCGCGAGTGGGCCCGTTGTCGTCCGCGGCCACTGCCAGCTGGTGCTCTCGCTGGCATACAGCCACGTCGACGTCGCAAACGCACACCATCGCCCTGGCCCATGGACATCTGGTTGTGGAGCAGCTGTTCTATGACCCCACAACGTCTGTCAACGACATCTGTGAAGTTACGGATAGCATTCGCAACATCATGCATGCCGTCTGTCATGGCTATGCGACATGCTCTCAGCTCCCTCAGACCCTGTCTGGTGTACCTTTCCATACGTGCCTGTGCCTGCATGACAGTTCTAAACATAGTGGAGGTTGACATACCTCCTTGGGCACGTCGGCCAGAGGCAGTACGGCCAGGGATGCCCCCACGAGAACCCATGGGCGACTGTCTGCGTGGTACCATTGGAGGCCTCTGCACATGGCTGCCTTGTGAGGATGCATGTACCACAGGTACCACATTACCCTGATCTATGCCCACTGCTGACTGTCCATCACCTAGGGACAATGGTGACAAAGGATGTAACGGCAGGATGACTGTGCACATTGACGGGGTTGAAAGCTGTGTACTGTCAATTGGCTGACCAATGGCGGACCCAGACACACCTTCCTGCACCATTACAGACATTTCATCATCATCAATACCTGGGGCACAAGATTCAGGTTCCCTGCTGCAGGTCACCAGAGGAGCACCAGAACCTACGGGAGGAAAACATGGAACACAGATTACAGTCTCAATACATATTTGAAAGAGATGCACTTCAATACTAATGCACACATTCAGAAATGGACACATGCACTCATGGACACTAACACACATGCACACTTGGGCACAGGCACACTTGCACACATGCACACCCCACAGTAAACACACACATCAGTACCGTGTTACACTACTCAATTTACTACCTGTCAATTACAGTTACTGTGAACACAGTCACCAGCATGTCTACTACAGAGTTACACTACTCTTCCTAGTTTTATAAATTGTTTTACAGATAATGTTAAAAAGACTCACCAGCATGTATGGCCTGCCTCATTGCTAGATGGGAGGGACCTGGAAGTGTGAAGAGAGTAATGTCAGTGGGCACATGTGTGCCATTCGTTTTGCACATGATACAGTACAGTAGTACACTAGTTCCCTTATACACATCAGCTGCACATGATGTCTGTATATATATCATGATGACAGATACATACCACATGCACACCTTATGCGTGCATGAAGTAACAGCGTACAGAACAGTCATATGTACATACCAGGAGTTAACTCTAATCTCACCCTTACCTCTCTTCAAACGTCAACTCAAACTGCACTTCCAAAACCACTGGCTTTGTTCTTCTTGGAGTCCAGGCTAACGTCCCTCTCCCTACCCTCTCTTCACCTTTAACCCCACATTGTGCATAGAAACTAACTTCTACCCTGTTTCTTTCACCTTGATGTCCTTCTATGCTCTGACCTACTTCTCCCATCCCTCCCACCTCCTCTTGACTGTCTTCCTTCTTTTCCTCACTTCCCTTCTTGACTCCTGCCTCTTCCATATCATTGTATCTGTCATACTCCTTGTACTTCTCTACCCTTCTGAGCCCTAACTATTATGTATATGGCTTTTGCCTTATTGCATAACCATTATGCTTTAGGTAGGATTGCTTTGAAACCAACGGTACATTGTGTATGACTCTAAACTGTTTGACTTCCTTACATGTATGTTGATTTAATTAACAGGCTGGTGTACAATTCTATTATGTTGGCTGTCTGTATTGACAACTTGTCTGTCTGCCTTTATTACGTTATGTGTGGAGCTTTTCTCCACAGGCCTCTACTGAAAATGAACTTATATCCAGCTAGACTATCTAGGTCAACAAATGTAAAAGTAATAACAATAAATGAATATGGCATCTTACCTGCACGCCGCTGTCTTGCTGCTGTGTGGATCCAACCTCCATCAGGATGCATGCTTGTTGCTGTTGTTCTGGGGCTGGATCCACAACACTTAGCAGTAGCCCCTCCTGTCTGGTGAGGGGGGGATGTGTGGCCACCCCCCCACCTGTGGCAACCTGTTGCCTGCGGATATCTGCAGCATGCTGGCGGACATTTCTTATCAAATCACTGCAGTGATGTCTCACCTGCTCATATGTCCTATCATGCATGCCAACATCATTTATCCTGCTAACAAGGTTTTGCCACAGTGCAGACCTCTCCTGCTGATTCTGGGTGGTGCGTGAGAACAGGATGGCATAGTCACGCACCAGGCTCTGGTGGATCACGTCATCCTCTGCAGCAGAGTAGGCAGGATTCCTTTTTGGTGCCATGTCTATCTGGAAAGGTACACAAACAGGTTATCAGCATAGTATCCCAACAATACATGGTACACATTCTATACAGGGAGTGTTAACTTCTACTTATTACTGATTGGTTAAAACCTGATTACAGTGTAGCTATCATTCTATGTCATTTGTACTAAGTACTTGGCCTTCAGACCAGTTGTTTTACATTAGGGAGGTTGGTGGCAAGCACTGTGGTGGCAGGACACATATCTTTCATCCATTGAAGTTGGGAACTGCTGATTGTGGGCCCAGTGTACAAGTGTATTACTTCTGGTATGGGCAGTTGGCCTTCAGGCCAGTTATTTAACATTAACAAGGTTTGTGGTCTGCACTCATGTGTGACAATAGGCTGTACTCTGCCATTCATAGCTGGGGACATCTGGTTTCAGGTTTATAGTGCCTGCATATCTGAGCTGTATCTTACTGACATTGCTACACCTTGTTTGTTGTAGCAAACACTACATCCAGGCCTCCTGGATCTACCTTTGTTTATATGCTTGTTATCTGTTAGCTTGTTATTTCACTGGTATGCTACTTCCACATAGTACACATCTTCTCAACACATCTGTGACTCACTACTGTTATCTGCATTGCTTACTGTACGTACTTCCATGTTACACATGACAGCAAGTGACTGCTTGTCATTGTTGCATTTACTTCATTGTGACACATTGCACTTAGGTTACCTGGCATTTGCTCACTGACACTTTTATATCAGTCAGCAGTTGTAGGTAATGTCAGTACACCCTCACTCCCCACTGGACCTTGTTTTCAATCATTAGTGATTACAGAGTTCACAATAGTATTCTAGCATGTCCAGAGGTCAGTTGTCAGTTCCCTCCCCAGTCCAGCTGGTGAGTGTGGTACTCCAGAGACAATGTTAGAACAGATGCATGTACACAGACAACCCTCCTCCTAACAACAAATTCAAACTCATGTGAGTGATGCAACCATATACCAGACTGGAGGCTAGGCTCTGTCTACTCAATACCGCCATAACCAGTCACATGGCAAAGGGGATCACTCACTACACTTCTAGTCTCACGTAGACCTACCACAACAGCGGACCTAACACATGATCACACATGATCATACTTGTAGGCTCAGACCACAGCTCTGCCTATGCAGCAGAGACCTCCTAAGCAGACATCCAGGCAACCACTACCACATAAACAAACATGTGCAACACATATCACACAAAGCCAATGTGCTGAACACTTACAGCCATTAACAGTTAACAACACACCTCATACACCTGTACTAGGTGCCTCTATCATCAGGCACACTCACATCACGTTCTCCAGGCTTAACGAGGTGAGGGTCACGGTGTGCAGCCTGTCAGGCACTATGACCTGCCACATAACACAAACACTCAGGTAACCCCAAGGCAGGTACAGGTATGACTCAGTCAATGTCCATGCTGCTGTGAATGGCCTGACACATTCCTCCCTGGACTACATGACATGAGACATTACAGAGCTCTCTGAGCACGTAGCCGAGACAGTTTGACCCTGACCTTGAGTAGCATCCTACCCTCACCTAGAACGATGCCACAATATCAAGGCACGATGATCCCTTCCAACAATTGACTGACATACTGGTGTCATTCACAGGTGTGCCAATGCCTGCCATCTTGGGGTGGTATGCTTTGCTAGGGACAGCTTGCACCTGTCACCACAGTCCTATTGACATTTGGCGGAGCCTCCTGCTACACCCATAGTGCCTGTATTAGGCAAGGCTCATAAGGCAAACCCACATCCATTTGTATCACAAAGGATGAGGAAGTAAGAGTGATGCTACTCAACACTGGACGTCTAGACCCAAGGATGCACGCACCCAAAACCCTACCTAGCATTCTGGACATTGATATCTGTGCAGTAACATGAACCTGTTTCAGGTTTCACAGGAGCACACCAGTACTACCACGTTATAGCTGTTACCATTCTTGTCGGCCCCAACACTTGAACAAGGGAGGGGGAGTATCAGTATTCAATGCAGATTCCCACGCCTCCACATTGGTGGCACAGTACAACATAGGTGTTAGGCCATTGAGTACAGAAGACGTAGTTGGGGACCTGGGGAAGAAACATGGTAGCGGTCTCTCATTTGTCTACAACATGGCCAACGTGGATTGACAGACATGTTACATAGCCCAGCTAATCATGACTGATTCACATGTATGGCAGGGGAGGTCATTGTGCCTCTGTACTCATCCATCATCAGGCCTATAATTGCATACAATGCACCTTTTGGGATGTACCTAACCAGACACCTACAGCAACTGGTACAGGACAACAGTACATCATCAAGGGGATGCAATGGCTCACACAGATGTCATGTGCTGCCCAGGTAAAGTGAATCCAGCTGGACTCAGTGGCATACTGCCTGTTCAGAGGCAATCTGTGCGTGCCATATACAGCCATGTCCTACCTAGCAGTAATGAACGTGATGCACCTCAGGCAATCAGAGTCCCATACAGCCACATGCTCAGGAGAGCTGGACCTCAGCACTGACATACATGGACATGCTGGAGGGGCATATTCCTAACCGAGAGGCTCCCTTCACTCTGTAATGAGCTCACACTACTGGTTAGGCAGAGTCCCTCATTGACTCTCTTCCATAGGAATCTGGATGAGTGGATGGAGATCATAGTTGTACCCCAGGTATCACTTCTATGTCGCTGTTAGACAGATTCACAGTATACTAAAGTCGGACAAGGGCATAGCAGCATAACTTGTGATTGGGTGGCAAAAGACAAACACATTCTACTAGGCTTACCAATGCCCTAGGGCAAATAGCCTAGTATGAACCTATGAACTGTTCATTCTCAACTGTTCGAGCTCATTACAGAGTGAAGGGAGCCTCTCGGTTAGGAATTTGCCCTCCAGCATGTCCATGTATGTTCTATTCAGTCGCACGCTTGCTCAGAGGTGACCTTTGCCTAACATACAAGGCCATGTCAAACCCAGATTTGATGAATATGCTTCACCTCAAAAAATCTAGATCCATCAGAGCCACAAGGGGAGACTTAAACCTCGACACGGCTATTAATAGGACATGCTGGAGGGATAGATTCATCACCCAAAGACTCCTATGCTGTGGAACAAAATCACGGTATATGTGAGGCAGAGCACCTCGCTGGCCTTGTTCAAGAGAAATCTTGACCAATGGATGGGAGATCGCAGATATACCCCAGGGATTACCTCAGTGTCACTGCTCGACAGAGGCACAGCAAAATAATGGGTATGGTTCCCCATACTAAAGGGGTGGCGTAAGCCACAAAACGATGGGCTAGGCTTGTAAATGCCCTCGGGCAGATAGCCTAGTATGAACCTATGAACATGTGTGCACTGCTATAGTACTTCTGCCATATGTTGCATGTGTGTGTGTTGTGGGGGATGCACAGGTAATGGCCAGATACGCCTGCACATGTGAGACGCCTGACACATTCTGGGTGTTCATCCATACATACTGGATGTGTGCTGCCATCCAACCCTGTGATGTGGACACACATTACTCAGCCTGGATATACATATCCGAACAACACCACAAGCACAGTACACTTCCTTGCTATGTATGCATGTTATTACACAGTTATTCAGTAGTTATGACAGTGATGCTATCCATGCAGCCCACTGGGCCAGTGGAAGCCACAACACACACCGCCAGCACCTTTGCATATGCTTACCACAGACATCCCACATACTGCATGTACTGTGCACACAGTTATCTAACCCAGAACAACTGCACACCACTTATTAATCCTGTCCAGTGGACTACAGATACAGGCATATTGTATAACAATAGTAGGAGGCTACTGCAGCACAGGGCAGATTCACATGACGGGAAGGCATCTGTTGTCTGCAGTGTTAAGATGCTTCACATTCACCAAATGCACAGATATTGGCAACATTGTTGCAGACAGTTTAGGTGCAGGTAGGCGCCTCATTGTCCTACACATGTGTTATTAGTTATCCCAGATGACTGTAACCTCCCTATCCTCTCACATGTCCAGGTGAGAGCCACCCTCATCATTGCAGAACACATATCGTCACTGTTACGAAATGGTATCCCTGGATGTGTGCTACATTCACCCCTGGAGGACATAGCACCACATGACAGACTGATATTAATCCCTGGCCATACTACAGGATATGTACCTGAACAGTGCCATACATACACAGTGGTCCCACACCAATGAGGAGGAACCTCTACTGACCCTGGGAACTACTGCATCATATGCACAACTGGCCTTGTGTTCTAAGCTATGGAAGTGTTAGTTATGGCCCACATGTACAACAATATTACATATGTTTATATTTCATGACTATGTACACACAACCTATCTCATGGACATACCTATAGATAGTGAACTATGATACATTTGGAGGTGTCACAGTATACACAGGATTAACCTGCTACTTTGCATTACCTGTGTTTGTGGCAGCTGTTGCTGTGCCAGTGGTGCTGCTTGCTGCTTGCTCCTTGCTGCTTGCTGCTGATTTTGCTGCTGGCAGTCCTAATATTTGTTTGGTTGTTTGGTTGTTTGGTTGTTTTCTCTGTCTCTCTCTCTCTTTATCCGTAGTGTTTGTGCAATGAATGTATTGCGTGAGTGTAGTGTGGGAACTCAATGCTTTTGTAGGTATCTGCATAGGTCCATGTGATGGCCTCTGCACCAATTGTAAGGCAGCATTTGCTAATTGCATGCAGCTGGGTGTGTACTGATTGCATGTCTCACTGTGATTTCAGGACACTGCTATAAAAGGGTATGTGAGATAGGCGTTGCCCTTTCAGATTGTAGGGCGTGGACCATGCTGGTATGCTGTTGACAGTGTTTTGTGAGTGTGAAGGTTAGTACATCTACCATGCTTCATGCTGTGTTGTAGATTCAGGTTGCTGCATTTATCTTGCCTGTTCCCTGTAGTGAGTGTGTATGCATACTGACACCTACAACTATATGTCATAGTTATTGCTATATAAATATATATATATATCTGTGTACATATACATACTTTCATATATGTACATTAGCTGACATTATTGGGTACAAGCTAACAATTAGCAGGGCTGTTTCTGTTAACACTACACTAGTATGGGAATCCAGTAATTGGGACTATAAAGGTCTGCATGACATGCTTTGGGTAGTAGACATACTATATTGCCTTTATCTTCATTCCTACTATTACATGTTCCACTTATTTATAGGTTCATAGGTTCATAGGTTCATACTAGGCTATCTGCCCAAGGGCATTTATAAGCCTAGCCCATAGTTATGTGGCTTTCGCCACCCCTTTAGTTTGAATAAAAACTATGCCTATCATTTTGCTGTGCCTCTGTCAAGCAGTGACACTGAAGTAATCCCTGGGGTATATTTGCAATCTCCCATCCATTGGTCAAGATTCCTCTTGAACAAGGCCAGAGAGGTGCTCTGCCTCACATGTACCGGGATTTTGTTCCACAGCATAGGGAGTCTCTGGGTGATGAATCTGTCCCTCCAGCATGTTCTATTTATAACCGTGTCAAGGTTTAAGTCTCCCGCCCTTGTGGTTCTGAGGGATCTAGATTTTTTGAGGTGAAGCATATTCATCAAATCTGGGTTTGACATGGCCTTATATGTCAGGCACAGGTCACCTCTGAGCAAGCGGTATGAGACTGAATAGAGCTGGAGTTCTTTCAGTCGGGCAGCATAAGACATATTTTTGAGACCCTTTATCCTTTTGGTGAGGAACTTTTGGGGCCTTTCAGGCTGCAGCAGGTGTCTGGTCAGATACATTCCGAACGGGGCATTGTACTCAATCATAGGTCTAATAAGTGATGAGTATATTCCTGTATGAGAGTCATGGCTTAGTGGTAGGTCATACAGACTAGTGTTACAATGGTCTTGTGGTAGGGCCTACTAGTATGCTCATATTCTGCTTTTGAGTTGAGTATAGGGCCTATCAATCAAAGTGCTGGAGGCACCTTTAAGCAGTTAAAGGGCTTAGTAGGTCTCACAGGAGCCAGGCTGTGTTGCAGATTCTGGTTGCTGCATATATCTTCACTGTTTCCTGTAGTGAGTGTGTATGGCTACTGAGACCTACAACTATATTTCATATGTATTAATATATATTTATATATATGTATGTGTAGATAAACATACCTTCACATATGTACATTACCTTACGTTACTATGTCCAAGCTAACAGGTAGCAGGGCTGTTTCTGTTCACACTGAACTAGTATGGGAATCCAGTAATTTGGCCATTAAAACTCTTCCTGACATGCTTTGGATAGTACATCTCCTATATTGCCTTTATACTGATTCCTACTATTACATGTTATATTTATTTTAGCACTGTGTTCTTGTGCAGCAGGCATGGCTTAGTGGTAGGTCATACAGACTAATGTTACCAAAGTCCTGGGTTCGAGACTGACAGTGGGAATTTTTTTTACTTTGCAAACTTTCAAACTGAGTACAGGACCTGTCAATCAAAGTGCTGAGGCCACCTTTAAGCAGTTAGAAGGGTAAGTAGGTCACACAGGGGTCAGGCTGTGTTGCAGATTCAGGTTGTTGCAATTATGTTCACTGTTTCCTGTAGTGAGTGTGTATGGCTACTGAGACCTACGACTATATTTCATATGTATTAATATATATTTATATATATGTATGTGTAGATATACATACCTTCACATATGTACATTACCTTACATTATTATGTACAAGCTAACAGGTAGCAGGGCTGTTTCTGTTCACACTGAACTAGTATGGGAATCCAGTAATTTGGCCATTAAAACTCTACCTGACATGCTTTGGATAGTACATCTCCTATATTGCCTTTATACTGATTCCTACTATTACATGTTATATTTATTTTAGCATTGTGCTCTTGTAAAGCAGGCATGGCTTAGTGGTAGGTCATACAGACTAATATTACCAAGGTCCTGGGTTCGAGACTGACAGTGGAAATTTATTTTTCTTAGCAAACTTTCAAACTGAGTACAGGACCTGTCAATCAAAGTGCCATAAAGGCACTTTTAAGCACTTTAAACCAGGTCTGCGCTCGTTTGCTGAGCTCACGATCTTGACTGGCGGTGAGCTCCGCTAACACAAGCGCACACCCGCGCTAATTTCTTTGAAAGAAAAGAAAAAGGGGTGACAGGAAAGTGGTGAAAAAGGGGTCACAAAGAGGGTAAGACAGTAGGGAAAGAAGCGTGGGATTTGCAGGAGGGATATAGGTAAGGCCCATAGATGCCCATGTCTTTGGCAGCAACAGCTGTGCATTTCCATGTATTTTGGTGAGACATTGGAAACCTTTCACCCTGAGAGAGGTGTCAGGACAACATTAATATTTGTTGTAGAGCCAATTGTAATTAACCGTTTCAATGTCAAGCAGACATGTGTGCGACATGGACAGCTATGTATGGGGCGTAATTTTTTTGTGGGTACAGAGTGCCCTTTTTTTTTTTTCAGGTGAGAGTGGTATGTCAGGTGAAGGAAGTCGGTATAGCTGGGGAGGTAGGTTGGGTAGGTTAACAGACAAGACAGACAAGACGCATACAGGGGCGGTGTATGACACACGTGGGGGGGTTACACAATTGACGGGGACGGAGGTTGGGATTTCCAAGATGCATGAGCCCACAGATGGCAACAGTGGAACTGATATCCCCACCCATAGGCAGTTGCCACTGTTCCTTCACAGCCCAGGACGGGGCTATGCTGGGGGCTGTGTAGGCGGGGCAACGGCCGGGGCCGTTAGCTGTGCCACACGAGCCTCAAGCTGGCATAGGGGCCCAAGTACAGTGTCTTGGATCTCCCTTCGCACCACAGACCGGACACCGCGGAGAGTGAGTGGACGAACCCCTCCGGCCACACTTGCAGAGGGGGGACCGGCCCCATCCCCTGCAGTGCTTCCACCCGAAGGTGGCACAGGGCCACCGGAGGGGGGTCCGGCCTGGGCACTAGTGCCAGGTGCAGGCGCCAGCTGAGGTGGGAGAGGTGGGTCCGCTGGGACCCGCCTTCCCAAGCGTTCTAGGTTTGTGAGTTGTTATGTTAGTTTGGGTTAGTGGCATTTTATTCCATTCAGATTAGTTGTAACAGCATGCATTGGTATTCCCATCAAACAAACACCCAGATATTAACACCATTGAACAAGGGGCATATCAATATCACATGCATTATTTGAACAGAAATACACAGTCAAACAACATGCAGGGTTGATTAATGGCAACAGGCCATCAGATTTGCAGGTATGAACAGGGCACATGCACGAACAGACATGCATATATTTTTGAAACGGACAAATGTCCATGATTAATGACATGTTCACATACCATTATTTAGTGGGTGTTGTTATATGGAATTATAGGGTTGGGCAGAGATAGAAAGTGATGACACATTCATATGTTACACATTGATTTACATTTGTATAAGGTACACAATTAAGTTGAGGCTGATGTTTCAAAATAAATTTTATTTGACTGCCAAGCTACACCTGTTACATATACATCACTATCCTACTTATTTTGAATTTGATCAGATACATCATCCTGCTACACTTTGATGACAGGACAGGGGACAACTATGGCTGTTTAGTCTGTCAGATAATCATTCATTCTATCTGCAAATTGTTTACTGTGATCACCATATACAGCATTTGGCCTAGACATTTCAGATTCTGACACACTGAAATTAGTTTGGGATATTAAGTTGTACTTCCCACATGCATTTAGTTCTGTAGAAACACACTGGGGCTACTATATTCAGGGGTTATTACTACTTTATTTATTCATACATGACCCTTTCTGTCACTCTCACACATCCTGCAACTTCACAGTTCAGGTTGGTACTTCTAGGCTTTGTTCACATGTTAGACTGGTGGTGATTCAAACACTTTCCAACAGCCTCACTTCTGTCATGATTCAGCATTTCAACAGGGGATATATCTCACATATGACTACCTCGGATTCTAAAGCTGTACTCTTGGGACTACTGCAGGTTACACTATATTTAATTCATGGTGGGACATCTGTATTACAGCACTGTTTAATTCTATCAATTATATTTCCAGTTACACTTGCATACTGATGAACTTGTTGCAGCCATACCTGCAGACATACAATTCCTGCTTGCACATTATATTACTTTTAATCAATACACTGCAGTGTTCTGATACATGCTACAGTACAATATTTATTTACAAGTAATGGGTGGGGTTACTAACCTGCATGGTGGCGCAGCCGCACCAGCCTACGGCCATACATCTCGCGATTCACAGAGCGGACGCCTGCAGCTGTAATACGAAAGAAGTAATATTGGACTACACATCTCCATGGTATCGGCCAGTTGAAATCCTTACATACATAAGCAAAATGTAACTTACTCAGTAGTGGGGCGTTGGGCATATCCCGGGCCTCCTGGATCCATTCGGACAACTGGTCTTCCTTGCGTCGCTTCAGGTCCACATGGTGGTGACGGACCTGCTCACCAGTGCGTGGAATGCCAGTAGCACTGGTCAGATCACGAGCCAACTGGTCCCATGCCTCTGCCCTATACGCTCTCCATGAGACCTGGCCCTGCATGAGTTGGGCCTCGTGATGATGGACAAGGAGCCAGACCATGTATCTGGACTCCTCAACGCCCCAACGCTGTGCTCGAAAGCAACGTCCCTCACCTACTCCACTCATTCTGACTGCAGGTCTGTTCTACAATTGTTTCTGCTGTGTATTCCCGCCTATGGGGCTTATATATGCCGCTTTTCCAGCACATTTCTCTGATTGGCCGTTTTGGAATTGTATCTACTTCACTGAAAATGCTTTCTCATGCTCCATTCTGGATTTTATCCCATATATATGCTATTTCTGCATTTCATGGTATTGCTGTCATGGCTTAGTGGTAAAGTACCTTGACTCTAGTGCATGGTATCCTGGGTTCGACTCTGGCAACTGACTTTTGATTTTCCTGACAGAAATGAGTTGAGGACCTGTCAATCAAACTTGCCAAAAGCACTTTTAAGCGTTTAAAACCAGGTCTGCGCTCGTTTGCGCAGAGCTCACGCATGCGCACTGGCAGTTAGCTTGTGGGAGCGTCGTGCAAACGGTGTGCGCTGGGATAAACCTTAATTGGCTAGTGACACACATGTTCAGCTAAGCACAGCTAGTTGCAAACGGTTTCAGCCTATTAAACCGGTGCTTAGCAACGAGCATACAGTTTGCAGCTTTTTAAACACTACTCAGCTACGGGCATTCCGTCTCACAGCAGCTTAGCTATCAGTACATTTCTCACTATTTTTATTATTGTGTTACTTCAGAATATATGCTCCATTTCATTCCATTTTACAAAAGGGAATACATTTACATTTGTACAATACTGTCAGGGGCTTTTCGTGCTTATTTACAAAAAAAAAAAAGTTGTTGTGGGGGCTCGAACCCTGCCTGCCTACTCTTAGGCCAGCAACTCTACCGCTAAGCTGTTACTTCTTGGCTTACTTTGCATATTTAGTTCTTATATCCTTTTCCACTGACTGCTAACTGTGATTGCGCTAGTAGCACACCCGCACACAGTAGCAAACATTTCCGGGGTTTAAAAAAAAAAAAAAGGTTTTAATTTAATTTTATAACATCTCTTCACTTTATACAGTGATGGTCTATCGGGGCATGTGTTGTGTAGTGTGTTTATTCACATTTCCATGGCCTCTCTCGTGGCTGTTTACTTTCAGCCATTCTAGTCTTTCGGGGGCGTGTCCGCTTGCAGGGCTTAGCCTACAGACATGCCCCCTACTCTCTTACATGGACCGTGTAAGAGTTACTAGTGTGATTCAGCATGCCTCATGCACCTCATGCATATGCATGACATGCTGACATCACACAGTTTCACTGCAGCCTCCGTGTAAGAGTTATAACTCTTACACGGAGGCTTCCTGAATCTGGCCCTCTTGGGTAGGATTACTTCTATTGATATAAGTTGGAATGATCAAGTTTTGAGGATTGCTGCAATTTATGCTTATGTGACAAAATGAGAGAGAGAAGGTATATTTATTCAATATGTTGCTTTAAATTTAGAGATAATTGGTATAGGTCATGTTAATTGTAACTTAAGGCATCAGAGAAAAAATTATGATGTTAAAAAAGTATTAGACATTATAAAATGTGGGCTACTGAGAATTTGGGATAAAAGTACATGGACATTTAGTGCAGGAGAGCATAGAATGGAAATAGATTATTTTTAAAATTTCTTTAGGATTATTAATATTAAAAGAAGTTGTTTCAATAGCATTTGTTTCTGAACACAGAGCAATTTGGATTAGGTTAAAAAGGAATAATGAGCATTTAAGAATAGGTAACGGGACTGAAACATAAATGAAGTTAAATGGGAAGAAATAGGAAGGGATAACACTTTAAAATTATGGCAAGATCATGTAGAAATGAACGTTTTTTTATAAGGATTGGTCAAAATGGTAATTGTGTTTTAAACAAAAATATAAGAAATGTTATATCCAATGTGAGCAAGAAGCAAGAAGAGAAGATAAAGGTAAGTATAGAACTTTAAGTAATGAGATGTTTGATAGTCTGGAAAGAAATGATGAAGTATTTTTTTCTCAAACAACAAGAAACTTGAATAAAGCAAAAATAAAGCATTTATTGTATAAGCAGAGATATTTTCTACATGGAAAAAAGAAGAAATAGCACCTCACTTGAGAAAGATTATTAAGGAAGTAATAGTATAATGAGGCAAATGAAGGATACAAATGGTATAATGTATAATACACAGGATAAAATTATGCGAATAGTAGAAGGTTGTACATAAGAATCATTTAAAGGATAAAGTACACAAACTAATAATGAATGGAAAGTAGTTTCTTTTTTAGAGCAAGATAATAAAGAAATGGAGAAAAATATTGTATAGGAGAAATTAGAAAAAGTAGTAAAATTGGTCAATTTGGAGTCAGCAGCTGGTCTGGATGGAATAGAATACATAATGTACAAAAATATGACTAGGTTGCAAAAATAATATTTTAAAGGTATTAAATGAATGGTTAGATAACAGATTTCAATATAAAGAGATATGTAGTGAAGTAATAAAATTCATATGGAAAAAAGGGTTGTAGAGAGGAAATTCAGAATTGGAGACCAGTAATTATGAATAATACAGATGATAAAATATTTATGAAGATTTTGCAGAAAAAAATGGAAACAAAATAAATAAAGTGTTAAATAATAATATATATGGTATGAAAGAAAAAGGTGCATAAGTTGTTTTTAATTATATGAGAATTAGTAGATGATGTACTATATAAAAATAATCAAGTTAGGATTACGATGGGTGATGTAAACAAAGCCTTTGATTCCATTCAGCATAATGTGTTATGGGAAATACGAAAGTCACATAATATAGGAAACAAGGTTATAAGGGTGTATATGACAGTATAAAAATTTAATATAGTAGGGGCTTTGATTAATGGTTGGTTAAGCAAAGAAACAGTGCTTTGGAAAAGTATAAGACAAGGGTGTCCCTTGCGTGACATAATATTTTCTTTTGTAATGAATGTGGTATCTATATTCATAAATAAAGAATATGGAAAAGATGAGTTATGTATCAAGTGAAGGGGTAGCTGTACCAATTCTGTTATCTTATGCAGATGATATTATAATTACAGCAAAAATAGTTTAAGTATGAGTAAAATACTGAAGGTCCTGCAAGATTATTTAAATGTAATAGGTTTAAGGATAAATAAAGAGAAAAGCCAAGGGTTAGGTTTTGATGGCATGTTGGGAGATGTTAAGTTCAACTTAACAAATATAAAATTGATTGGGATTTATTTTGGAAAATGAGATAATACATTATGGTTGAAAAACAAATGAAAATATGAATAGTATATATAGGTTTTGCAAAATGTTTAGATTATCTTTTAAAAAGAAATTGTATTTGATTAATTCTGTTATTTTAGCAAGAATTTCATATTTGGTGAATGTCTTTAGTATGCCCATTTCTTTTGAAAAGGAAGTTTATTACATTATTTTTTTCTTTTATCTGGGCTCCAGTAAAGAGATGTATATTATATGTTAATTGTGAAGAAGGGGGTTAGGACTGACTAATCCAATTGTTTATATGGCATTTCTGCACTTATTTAAAATATTAGAATGTTTAAAATGCAATGATGACTCATTACAAGTACAAACATTTAAATTAAAGTGTTAAGAGGAATGGTCATATATTTGGAATAATGAAAGAAAGAAGATGTGGACCAATTATGAAATTAATAATTATCAAGAAAAAAATATTTCATGGAAAAATACAATTTGATTAAATAGAAGATGATATAAGAAAATTGTATAACAATGTCACAAATATTTTCATGTATATCAATGGACATAATTATTGAGAGTTAAAATTGCAGCAATACAAGCTAGAATGTCAAGATGTTAAAAAATGGTTGAATGTCAAGATTTTCTATGGATGCTTAGCATTCAAAAACTCCCAGTGAAGGCAAATTTGCCATATAAGATGAAAAAAGATAGACTTGTCTTTATTGTAAAGAATTTGAGACTAGTGAACATGTTTTTCTAGGTTGTAGACATAGCAAAGCTTTATGGAAGAAGTTAGTTGACATGAAATGTTTAGAAGGAATTGAAGATATAAGTGAATTAACCATGGACATGATTGATTGAGTGTGGTTATTATAAAGGAAAAGGTGAACAGTATGCAATGAAAATTTATGAAAAATGTTTTGCATAATGTGGGTAATTTGGAATCAAAGAGTTAAAGAAATTTTGTTTCATAAAAATGGGATCTGATAATGATGTTATAAATATGATTTTGGTTATGGAAAACTAAATGGGGATCTCAAAACTAAAAAAAATTGTGTTTATTAATAAGATTGTAAAAAAGTTACTTATGTAAGATGTATATATTGTAAATATGTATATAACTTGTATTGTAAATCTCTATGTGTTTTATAAATAAAGGATCCCTACTATTTTCAATAGATGCCATGGAATTTTTTAAATACACCTGAGCTACCACCAAGTCAGGCAGATGGGACTTCAGTTCACAGTTTAACATGTCAGCCTTAGGACAGCAGACTCAGGAATGCAGCACCCCTTAGACTGCTCTACAGTGTTAGCAAACCATCTATCTGGTGTGGGAATAGAACCTCATAGGAGTGTGCTACCTGTTATTCCACTGGCACTGCACCACTCATTACATGCCACTTCTTTTAGCTATGACAATAACATTTTGTGTGTCACAGTGGGATGATTAAATTTAAGACAGCAGTTTCCATTATTCCAACTGGAGTTTGATGGGAAATAGTGATATGTTTTGACTTAAAGGATTTTATTAATACTGAGAATATAATATTGATTAGAAATTCAAAATGCCTACAAAAATATCGGGTAAACCCCCACAAAAAAATAATAGATGGTTTCTGATTTGATGGGGTGCTGGAAAATGTGCAGATTTGCTTGGGGTATAGAAAATTGTTTAGGTATGTTTGGAAAGGTTTATAAAATTTGTAATTTATAGTTAAGTACCAGGCTAGCTGCCCTTGTGGGCCATTTTAAGCATGACCAGTTTCCCTGTTTAAAATAACCTATCCCATTTGATTATAGATTGTCCTTACCCATCCCATGGTCAATAATTATATATTACCTCTAATGGGATCATGCCATAGATAATCTGGGGTGACCCATGCATGTCTCTCTGTGGGCCAGTTGTGCATGTGGTAATTTGTTTACCTTCTTCAAAGCTGAGATAGTGTGTTTTAGGACTAGCTTGGGAGCGTTTTTGGGGGGAATGCTGTGTTTTTTTCGGTATTAGTAGTAGTATTTTTAACAGTCATTTACTTTTAAATTGCAAAATGTCAAATTCCTTTTTTGGTTATTTTTATTTTGCTATGGTTTTATGTCTCTGGTGCACTGGATAGCATTGTTGCATCACAGAAGCTGTTCTCTGGTTCTATTCTCAGCTGGGATACCTTCTATGTGGAGTCTGCTTATCTTCCCTGTGTTCATATGGGTTTCCTGCTGGTGTTCCAGTTTCCTTCCACATTCCAAAGAAATGCAGTATGTGATTTGGCCACACTAAACTGGCATAGGTATGGTCTGCATGCAAGTGTGTGGTATGGAAGAACAGCTGTGGCAGGGCTAGCCACCCGGCAGTGTGAGCATTAGCTCTAGATGATTGCCACTGTTGAAGTGATAACCCAAACCCATTTGCAAAAAATGGGAAAAAGGGGTTGTGGAAGGATGGATTTGTCATTATTTCAAGATGCAGGACTTTTGGAAAGTCTTACCAGGAACAGGTGCCAGCTAATTGCAGAAAACAAAATAAAAAATGGTAGAGCCAGTCAAACACACTCTAATTATAAAGGAATTTTGAATCAGACTTCTACAATTACTTTCAAATAGTGCTATTTTCAGAAGTATTTTATTCCTGGAACGCATTACTAATGCCTTGTATACCTTGTCATGTTTATTACTTTTCTGCTTTGCTTCTCACATTGATAGAATTTAAGTAACTTAACTATTGTTAAAGACTCTTATTTTACAGTCATGTAAATGTATCTAAATTCAGAACTATGATTTTCATTTTTTACAAAAGATAAAAAAACGAATAGTTATTTATAAATTCAAGATTAATTCTTTTTCCACCCTCTGAAAGGACATATAAGCCTAGAGTCTTCCTCTTCTTTTCCTGGTTAGGGGTTGCCACAGCAGACCACCTGTCTGCTCATGATTGGCAGTGGAGTTTTACAGTGTTGAGTTGCCAGCCCAGTGCCCAACCTTCCAGAGAAGACACAAACACATGCCTAGGGCCAATTTAGAGTGTTCAATCCATCTACAGCATGTCTTTGGGAGGAAACCGGAGCACCTGGAGGAAATCCACGTGAACACAGGGAGGACATGCAGACTCCGCACAGAAGGCACCCTAGCCGAGGATTGAACTGGAGAACCTCTTGCTGTGAGGTGGCAATGCTAACCACTGCACCACTGCGGCCGCCCATATAAGCCTAGAGTCTAAACATCATAAAAATCTGCATAATAGTAAAGACTCTACAATAAATCAGTTACAGAAAGCTGTGTACAACCTCACAAAAAAAGGCATAAATGTGTATAAACTGAACCTTATAGCAAATGATTATTTTAGTAAAAATCCACTGTAAATCAATTAGTGTAATAATGAACATAAATATTCTAAAGTACATAAAGATGAGTGGTTACTCATGCATAACTTAGCAAATACCAAAGGAAATGTAGTAAATGTGGTAGTGTGTGTGTGTGTGTGTGTGTGTGTGTGTGTGTGTGTGTGTGTGTGTGTGTGTGTTCGTGTGTTTATGCATGTTTGTGGTGTATGCATGTGTCAGCACACACATATGTTTGTGTGTGTCTGTGTGTGCATGCATATGTGAGGAAGTGGGTGTGATCCTTTTGAGAAGTAAGTGCACAAGCTACTAGCTGCAAATTTGATTTAAGTTCATAAAAAATACACCTGCTGCATCCTGAATCTGGGATTGCATCTCTAAAAGACCATTTCTGAAGGAGGGTAAGGTCCCCCAGCACCCTTTACCATGCCCATCCCACCTAACTTAAATTTGCTTACTCTATGGTCACTCAAATGTGGTTTAAACCAAACAATATGCAAGAGTAAAAACAGTAGTTATACATATTACAATGTCTTAGTAAAGCAAATATGTAAAAATATTTAGGAGCTATTTAGTTCAGGGAGATGAGACTGTGAAGTTTACATTTAATGGGCGTGTTTTTGTGAAATGGTAATATTTTTGTGTATGTGTGTATGTGTCTGTGTGTGCATGTGTGTGTGCCTATATGTTAATCTGTCATTAGTATCTGCAGATCTTTTTTGTAACAGTACTCGCAGGTACGATGTACCAGCACCTCAGCCACATTAGAAGCATCATCTCCTTGAAGGAGAACCATGCATGCATCGCACACCAATGCAGATGTAAAAATACTCAGAATTTAAAGTAGCCATTCTGAGAAGGTGAATGTGTGTGTGTGTGTGTGTGTGTGTGTGTGTGTGTGTGTGTGTATAATTTAAACTAATGGTTCTATTTGGTTTTGTAAGAAAGAGAGAGTGTGTGCATGTGGGTGTATGCATGTAAATTAAACTAGCTGGTCAGTTTGTATTTGATATAGTGTGTGTGTGTGTGTGTGTGTGTGTGTGTGTGTGTGTGTGTGTGTGTGTCTGTGTGTGTGTGTGTGTGTGTGTGTAACTGTATGAGAGAAAAGGTGTGTTTGTGTTGCTGTGTGTGAGATAAGGGGTGTGTGTGCGGACTCACTATACAATCTTGAAATACTGAAATTTCGAATTTCAGTATTTCGAGACTGAATAGTCGAAAACCCACAATCACGAATACTACAATCAAGACCATTCACACACACACACAAACCAGGACATAATCACACACATATACACCTACCTAACTAAACAAACATAACACACACAAACACACCTAACCTACCTATAAGCAGGGGGGCAAGCCCCCCTGTACCCCCCACATGCCCCTACTTATATATTCTAACTCCGAGGTCACACTAAACACACAAACACACAAATCACCACCGCACACACTCACACACACTAAAATCCCTACCCAATATCCTCAAACACACAACACTTACCTGAAACCCCAGATAAATCCACAAACTGCACCACATGTCATAAACGCGACACCACGATAGTGGCGGATTCGACATTTGTGGATTCAGCATAGTGTAGTTTCAGTTAACTGCACTTTCCACTATTCGGTCTTGACGTACTGCATTTCGACATTTCAGTACGTCGAGATTGTCTAGTGTATCCGTGTGTGCATATCTGTCTACCTCTTAAGTGCAAGAAATCTGGACGAAGCCTCACATAATGGGGGACAATATAGGGACAGATTTTAAATAATGCTCTTATATTACAAACTTAGAGAATTGCTTGAATAATAGCATTTGTGTTAACATGCATTTTCTGAAGTATATGAAGTCTGAAACTCAAATGTATGTCATTATTTAGTGACCACAGTCCTCAGATCTTCCCAGTGATTTGCCAGAAAAACACAAATGTTACGAGGAACAATCCAAAAATATGAAGGACAAATCTGTACATTCTGTGAAAATCTGGACTGTTTAGAGGTATGTGTGTGCTGCTGTGTGAGAGGTATGGTATGTAATGTTCTAGTGGGGGGGGGGGGGCTTGACCCTGTAACTTGGTTACAGGAGAGAAGAGCCTGAATCCTCTACACCAACTACCAAACTGGTGAAGGAATTGTGAGCTTCAGTGGAGACAAGAGCCTGAATCCTCTACACCAACTACTAGAATGCTGACAGAATTGTGAATTTGGATTTCAGTACATTTTCAGGGAATTATGAGTTTCAGTGCATTTTCATGGAATTGTGAGTTTCAAGGGAAGAAAAAATTACTGTTGCTCATGCTAGGTCTGTTTTGTTTAGCAAATGACAGTCACTGTTTGTGCTGTAGCATTTGAAAGCAGGGTTAGCAACATAATTACTTGTTGGTTTGTCAGTCTTTCCCTATTGCAATACCAGCCTACCAATTTTTTAAATGTAACACAATATAGG
Organism: Protopterus annectens; assembly: GCF_019279795.1. NCBI lineage: Eukaryota > Metazoa > Chordata > Ceratodontiformes > Protopteridae > Protopterus > Protopterus annectens. The sequence continues at coordinate 948,484,440 of NC_056745.1, read as the reverse complement.
CAATTAATTCTTCAGGGGCAGCAGGCACTGCATTTGTAAAACACTGAAATGTAAAGCTGTTTGCAAGCAGCAACCTCTTCATTAGTTGCAGATCTCTTTAATGTGGAATTATTCAGATGACTATTACTTCTGTGGAGATTGTGGTTATTGACCGATATTGTTGGTGGACTGTAATAACAGAAGTCTGAGTGGCCTTTTATGGTTGAAATTTTCTGAAACTGGTAGTTTTGTCATTATTAATTCATACTTTTTGTTTCATTGCTTACTGGAAGAATATTCAGAACTACAAATTTAAAACACATTCCAACAAGTGGTGCTGTATTATACGAGGAATATAATATTATACAATCAAGAAGATGAATCAAAGAATACATGCATGTATGCATGGCCCTAAAACTGTGTGCAAGGAGCCTATAGTTTGAAAACAGCCCAAAAGTAAACTTAATTCTTCACTGCCCATATGCATTTTCTTTGAAAGTGGGTATTAATGCCATTTCAATGAATGCGAGCTTCAATGTTAGAGAAGTTTACTGTTCATGCTACATTTGTTTTCATCATGAGACTGTATTGTTTAGCAAACGGTTATCTGTGTTTGTGCTATTTTATTTCAGTATTGGTGGTCATTGAAGAAGTAAATAAGAAAACAGTATGCACACTGCTAAGTTTGAATTGTATGATAAATGGGGAGAAATAGCCAAGTAATAGAACACTAGAATGGTTGGGCAGGGGGGCCAGGATGCAGGACATTGTATCTTTTTTTCTTGTTAGCCTACGAGGACAACAGACTAAAAATATGAGCTAAAAATCTTGACACTAGTTGGGAGGTATGTTGGAGGGGAGTGAGATGGTGGGGTATGGGACCAAGAGGGGGAGACAGAACCTTCTTCAGCAGATTGAGGAAAAAAATAGTAGAAAATAGGCAGAGTTTACAAACAGGACATCCTGCAGTTGTGTTTTCTTTATGCTTTGTGGGTTGCTGTGTTTACCTGTATTTGCCTTCCAGTGGCTGCTTTTTCCAATTTGGTTCTCAGGACAGTAGAAGGCTTTGTGTGCAGCTTGTATATTGTCACTGTGTCTGTATGAGTTTCTTCCAGAGCTTTTTTGTTTTAAGTGCATCCTAAAGACATGCCACAGGTGTGTGGTCCTACTGTGATGGGCTGGCATTTCATTCAGGATCAGTTTTGTTTTATTTAAATTTGTTTACCAGGGTTGAACACTGACCAAAAATGAATAGTTATAGGCTCAGCCCCATATCTCTCAACTGTACAGATTTTTGCCTCATACTTTTGGCCCATGTCTCTTAAAAATTGTGTTTTATTGGCAAATCAATGAGGAGTGAAGTCACTAAATAATGTCATACATTTGAGCGTCAGACTCCATATCCCTCATAAAATGAATGTTAACACAAATCCTGTTATTCTAGCAACTTTCTAAGTTTATAAGAGAAATATTTAAAATCTGTCCCTATTGTGGGCCTTTGTCCCCCCATTGTTTTAGACTTTGTCCAGATTTCTTGTGTGAAGAGGTTGAGAGGTATGCTAAGTTCCTGTTGCATCACAATGTAGCAGAACACTGTACAGTATATAAATAACAGCTGCTTACATTAATGAGAAATCATATGTTCTATATACATTTTTAATCAGATTTCACTAAACCAATTTCAAAATGCTTAATTGTACAATAATAACCAGTTGTAAGACTTAAGCAGGTGCTGAATGGCTTACTCAAGTTTCACTACTATGAGGGCAGGAATGTACATTTTAGCTAAATGAGAAAATATTCTGCTTATCAGCAGAGAAAATCTGACATGCAATATGTAAATAGACGAGATAACAAACTATATGTGCAGTTACATAAGCTGAACAGAAAAGAGAACAGAGTTAAAGGAGAAGGAGTACAAGTGGTGGAAATATGGCAGAAGTATCTATTTTAGGAAAGGTGATGGGAAACCAGTAGGATGAACAAGGGGGCTCGATTAGACTGTGCAGTAGGCTTAGACCAGTAGTGGTGTGCTAAACTGAATCACAGCTTGGGATGAGTGAGTTAATTGGGTGAATCAGGTATGTAGGTACAGGTACCACACAGTTGGGGTTGGAGGAGTCTGTTTAGGTGACCTAAGATGCAACAGTTTGTCTGCCTTCTGCCCAGTGAGTGCCAGGAGAGGTGTCAGTTCCCCCATGGCTCTCACTTAAACTAAGGGGGTAATCAAAGGATAGAGAAACTCCAGACATGCATTCTGAAAAGAAATTAACATCAAGGTTACAAAGTCTGACACTTCTGGCCTTATTTGCTGAAAGTCCTAAATTATTTTTCAGAAAGAACAGACCAACATGCATGTCAACTTAATGTAGGAATTGGGGCCAAAGTTAAAAATAAGTTGTGTGTGTATGTGTATGATGCTACTGTTATGTTAAAGTAAGGAATTATATACAACTGAGACAGTCCATGATCTTTCATATATTGTTTAAAGAAACTAATGAGTGCTATCACTGATTGAGTAATATTAAAGTATTTTTTTTAATTGTGACTGTGCATGATGATATACTTATTTATGTTATTTATTTATTGCATTTGTTTACCGGGAAAGTCCACTGGACCTAAAAGACCAATTTTCAGTGGAGGCCCGGGGAGAAAAGCTTGGACCCACAGTTTCTGATGTTTCTGACAAGCTGCATGATTTCCTGGGTCTCTAGCTGTTTTGTAGTTTATTTTGTGGTTTGCCTAGAGAAAAGCTGAGAACAGTTAGTTCTATACTTTTGATGTTTAAGAATGTCCCTTTCGCATTGTATCTGCTGCATTTTTAGTAATTCTGGGGTTACTTAAGTTGTCCAGTACTGTAAGGGCATATGTGTTGGGTGAATGTGAGGAACATTCAGTTTTTTTGAATAAAATGGATGGTACCATGGAAAATGATAGATTTTTTAAAAATGTTTTATGAATGGATGGCAACATGATAGTAATCATAAACCATCATGTAGCTCTTGTCTGGTTAGTCATGGAAGCTGAAATCATGATGACCATATAATATTTCTTCTGTTGTGTATCTATCATCATGTGCAAACTTTAGATCACTGAGAGGTCTCTGGTTATTTCACCAAATAGGGGAAACCTGGGGGGTGACCTTGGTGCAGAAGGTGGGGTAAAACTAATGTTGATGATATGTTTTGTATTTTGCTACATGAAAAAACCCGATATGGTTTACTACAAGGCTTTATATTTTTCAGCTGTTTTGTGTCATCTGCAATGCCAACCTTTTCAGCTAAAAGCTGTGGAGTCAAATTCAGAAGTGCTGTGCTGGGAGGTCAGCCCTTATTGCAGTCTTTGGTGTATTTGTTAGGCAAATGTCCTGTTGCTATTATAATATTCATCTTGGAATTTCAACACTTGGACCCAGCAGTGTATTTGTTTATTTGTTTCATTTGCTTTCATTGCTGTATCCTGCCTTTTTATTATAGTCTGTCTTCATTTTATTATTGTGATGCAGTCTGCTGCATGCCATGCTGGCCAAATACAATGGTGTTCAGTTGTCTTTACATCCATCTATCCATCTATCCACAATTCCTTTTTCCATTTTTGCACATGGGGTCAGGTTGTCACTTCAACAGTACCAAGGTCCACACCAGGTGGCTATCCCTGCCGTGGCTGTGCTTCCATACCACAAACACACACACACACACACACATATACATGCACACACACACACACACACACACACACACACACACACACACACACACACACACACACACACACACACACACACACACACACACACACACACACACACACACACACACACACACACACACACACACACACACACACTCACCCCTATGGCCAGTTCATAGTGTCCAATCCACCTACTGCATGTTTTTGGAATGTGGGAGGAAACCACAGCACACAAAGGAAACCCATGCAAACACAGAGAGAAGATGCAGACTTTGCACAGAAGGCACCCCAGTCGAGAATCAATCCTGAGAGCCTCTTGCTGTGAGACAACAACACTATCCACTTCACTACTGTGCCTTCTCCATCAGTAGTGTAAAAGAATGCAATGGGTGTAATGCCATTGCTTTTTAAGTACTTAAAAGTACTGAGTCATTCCAAGGTGCTCTGCAGTGGAAGCTCAGAGGATAAAACTGCAGTCTTGTGAGTTTTTATGACTTGAATACCTTAACTGAAAGATTAATGATGTACCAAAGGAAGAGAAGTACCTTTAGCTTATGTACATGTGCTGCCACAGTCTGGCATTTTACATTGACCTTGTTCATATTGGTTGGTATACTGAAGTTCTGTTCAGTATGTGCTGGCTGAAAAATTGTTATTGTGTTGTCATGACATAAAAAAAAAAATATTTCTGCTGCGTTTTTATTTTATGTTATAATATGTAGTGGGTGTACTGCTATGTTGGAAAGTGTCCAAAGGTGTGGAGTCTAACTCAAAAGTGTTCTGCTGTGGAAGTTCTGAGGATAGAGTTGCAGTTTAGGTGTGTTGTAGATGAGTACCCCATTAATTGACAGATTAACGATATTACAAAATACAAGATGTAGTGCTTCAAAGTAACTAATTTACGCCCATGTAGTGCTACAGTCTAGTATTTAGCATTGTACTTGTTCATTTTCGGGTGCTCTGCTGAGGTTTTGTTCAGTATGCTGATGCTATGCTTGCTGAAATTTGTTAGTGAGTCGTCATTACATCAGCAGTGCAAAATCTTGCTGATTAAGTTGTTACATGCAGTGGGTGTACTGCCATATTGGAGAGTGGCCAAAGGTGTGGAGTCAAAGGTGTGTTGCAGTGGAAGCCCTGAGGAAAGAATTCTAGTTCTAGGTGTGCTTTGTAATACACTACACAGCTAACTGAAAGATTAGTAATATAAATAAGGAAGTGGGGTGTAGTGTGCCAAAGTAGTGCATGTCTAGTTAGTGGCCCAGACTGGCATTTTACATTATACTTTTTTATTTTGAGTGCTATGCTGAAGTTTTATTCAGTATACTGCAGGCAATAGTGACAAAAATATCTGAGCTGTGTTTACCTCAGAACTGCCTCCTTATGCAGAACAAAATATGCATTGTTTTCAGTTGTATGATGTACTGGCTCCAACAGCATGAATTACAAGGACTAAGGTTGTGAAATCTAATTCAGAGGTGTGCTGTTATGGAAGCTCTGAGGATGGACTTGTAGTTTTAGATGTATTTTTGTAGCTGATTGCCCTATTACCTGAGTTTTTCTAATGATAAACCCAAGGGAAATAGCAAAGCTATGAAAGACTGACGTTGGCTTCATTGCATATGTGCTGACTGCCTTAGTCTGACCTTTTTCAGTATACCTGGCCTTCATTAAGGTGTTGTGGTTCTGTGCTGTGTGCTGCAGGCAATTATGGCTATAAATGCTTGAGTCACAAATATATATGATATGAAAAATCTTCTTTTTACCAGGAAAAATTCATTTGTAACTTGGAGTGCCTACAGCTGAGGATAACAATTCAGAGGTGTGCATGACTGGAAGTTCTAAAGATAGAACTGCATTCAGAAGTGGTTTGTAACTGACTACACTGTTGCTATTACCTTGGCACTTGATTAATGAAATGTCACAGTGGGATGAGAGAAACACTCATAGCCGGCCTTAGGCATAGCATAGGCCAACTAGGCAGCCGCCTAGGGTGCCACTCTAACAGGGGCACTTTTCCAGTAATCTGGATGGTGTAGATAGACCAGGAAGGGGGCACTGAGTGGTGTTGGGGGGGTACTGTGGAGACCTTTTGCCTTGGGCACATGTTGACCAAAGGCTGGTCCTGGAAACACTTGTCTAATATGTTTTCAGTTTATCTTCCTTTAAGTTGGGATGTTTCATTTTTGGGGTGTATGGTTAGGATGTTACACTTTTGTATTATACAGCCTTATGGTCTGGACTAGTAGTTAAAATTTTTACATTATATAGCTGTACAGTCTGGAGTGGTTGTTACATTTTTATGTTATATGGTCATGCAGCCTGAACTAGTTGTTACATTTTTTGTATTGTTGCATTCATTTTGGGTAGTGGGTTGAGCTGACTGCAGATCTGCCATTGCTGGTCAGGCATTGTGTTGAAAAGTGACACTGTTTTGAAGGCTGTAATGGAGAAGAGACCTGTGATTGAAATATGCGATTGTAGATACTTGCACTAGCCTTTGCCATGCCTGGAATATGACATGCACTGGTAGCATTTATATGGTCGATTTCTTTGCACTAGTAAATGCAAAAAAGAAATACTCACATTTTAATGACTTTTTTTGTTTGATGCATTCTCACTGATTTTTATTTTGGTCATGCTAGCTTCCAGTCTGTGACTGAATTTGAGGTTCTAGCTAAAAATGAACCCTTACAATTCGGTTATGTACTGATGTGGGTTGACAGATGGAACATGTGAGGTTTCCATTATATCACACTGGCATTTTAATAGGTAGCAAGAATGAACTTTTCTGATTACAACTGCTGTGTTGTGTTGTAGGAATGGAGAAAACTTGGGCTGGTTTCTTTTTCTCTGCCTTTAATGGCCAGTGTTTTAAACCAGTTGTACTTATTTGCTCAATCTGTTCAAAGCTGTAGTGAGAGGCCTTCTGCCATTTGCTCTGCTATGATATTGGAAAAAGATAAGTGCTTATTTTCAAATGTTTTTTGCACTTATGTTTTACTGTATATATCTGTGTAATCTGTGCAACTGTTTTTTTGTCCCACCCACCTGCCCAGCTGTTTTGGTGGTCTTAAGTCTTGGTGGCTTTGAGTTGCCTGCCTCTACTATAAAGTTGATATTGGACACTCCCTCGAGTCACATTACATCAGCTCATTCTACTGTTTATCGTGAGAACTTAGTAAAGGCCCACCCCTTTAGTTTCTGAACCTTGAATTATCTCATTATCTTCTGTCTCTTCACTTTCTACTAAAAAAAAAAAAAAAAAAAAAACTTAGGAGTTCAACTGCATTTAGTTTTCCATATTTATTACTGCTTGTTGGTAGCCTCACTAAATTGATGACAGTATTCTACTGAATCGCTACTTTATTTGTGCTGTCTGCTACTGTTGTGACTTGTGAGCTACTGTTTCAAAGCAATCAACTGATTAACCATATTTCATTGATATCTACTGCAATTCATTACTGTTTAACTGCATTTTACTGCATGTCATTGCTGTTTAACTGTATTTTTTCATACTGAGAGTTCTATTCGTCTGACTATAAGTGATTAATCTGTGCTTCATTGCAAGTTTTTTCTTACTGAGTTCTTAACCATAACATGGAGTAGCATAGTCTAGATACAGATCTGCGGCATCCAGAGCTTCAGCTGCACAGTTTTCGACCCTTTGAGGTATTCCAGCTACAAGTTTTCCCTTAGCAGCACTTGTGTTATCATCTAGTAGTGCTACTCACAGACCTTCCTCCCTTTACCCTCTTAGCTCTTTCAGTTTCTGACAAATATGGATGGACAATTTTCTACATTTTCTCTTGCCAGTCTGGTTGATATGGGCATCCTGAGACAGTGTAGCAACTGCCTCATGTACATGGCCAGTCTTCTGCTACTACCACCTAGGAACACAATTTGTGAGAAATGCAGATACATCAAGCACCTAGTGTCATTGCTCTCTCCCCCACAGTCCAGTATATCTGGCACTGAGAAGGTTGGAAACATGAACACCACAACTCAAACACCACCCACACCTACACAACACAGTCCCACATATGCAGAGGCCCTCAACAAAAGCATACCCAAACAAAACAGACGTCCGAGGCATAAGCGCATGCAAATTCCACTGCCCACCACAACACACACCACACATAGTTCACATACTTGTGTCTCACAGCCACTAAGGCCTAAACATAAAGCCAACATATTAGTCACAGGAGACTCCATTGTGAGACACACAGATGTGCCCCTCACCAGGCTGGACACGGAGAAAGTCACGTTTAGTTGTTTGTCGGGTGCCAGAATCTGCCATATCACCAATGCCCTCAAGTCTCTCAACAGGTACTGTTATGACTCTGTCATAGTCCATGATAGAGTGAATGACTTAAGACATACCTCCCTGGACTATATGAAAAGAGACATGATCAAGCTCACTGAGTATGTGTCCCAGGCAGGTATGTCCTTAGCCTTAAGCAGCATTCTACCATCACCCAGAATGATGCCTCAATACAAACAGAAAATGATTGACTTTAACAACTGGCTTAGTTTCTGTTGTCATTCAAAGAGGATCTAGTACCTGACAGCCTGGGATGACATGATTGACAAGCCACTTCCACTGCCCACCACACCACACACCACACATAGTTCACATACTTGTGCCTCACAGCCACTAAGGCCTAAACATAAAGCCAACATATTAGTCACAGGAGACTCCATTGTGAGATACACAGATGTGCCCCTCACCAGGCTGGACAAGGAGAAAGTCACGGTTAGTTGTTTGTTGGGTGCCAGAATCTGACATATCACCAATGCCCTCAAGTCTCTCAACAGGTACTGTTATGACTCTGTCATAGTCCATGATGGAGTGAATGACTTAAGACATACCTCCCTGGACTATATGAAAAGAGACATGATCAAGCTCACTGAGTATGTGTCCCAGGCAGGTATGTCCTTAGCCTTAAGCAGCATTCTACCATCACCCAGAATGATGCCTCAATACAAACAAGAAATGATTGACTTTAACAACTGGCTTAGTTTCTGTTGTTATTCAAAGAGGATCTAGTACCTGACAGCCTGGGATGACATGATTGACAAGCCACAATGCTTTGCCAGAGATGGCCTGCATCTGTCTCCCTTGGAGTTCAGGCTCCTGGGAAAGGCTGTTACCTCCCCCATAGTGTCTTTATAGGCAATGCCATGAGGTCAAAACTACCAACATGAAAATTTCATCAAAATATAAATTGAAGGTTATGCTGCTAAGCTCTAGGAGTCTAAATATGAATCTGTACTCATTGCAAGCATTCTTAACCCTGGAAGAAGCTGACATTTGTGCAGTCAAGGAAACCTGGTTCAAAGCTGCGGAGAGCATACCACCCATACCAGGTTACTTCATCCTATCATTCATTCAGACCCCAAGCCATGGGCAGTAAAACAAAAGGAGGTGGAGTAGCAATATATATAAAAAACATACACACCTCTAGGCTGGTCAGACAGTATGATGCACAGGAAATACTCCATGTGCAGTTAACAATTCAACTCATAGCTAGCTACAGGCCTCCACCTCTGACTCAAGATGCCCACTCCACCTATCTGGACCTCTTTCTCTATCAAGATTCAACCCTTTACCTTGATCCTGGGCAACTTTAACTATCTAACAATAGATTGGAAGAAATACTCATGCCAAAACACAATGCCCAGAGATTCCTTGATTTCATTAATGCAAATGCGTTGGACCAGTTGGTTGACACCCCCACAACAGATGAAAATATCTTGGACTTGGTATTAACCAACATGAGTAACCACTGCAGCATCCCTACAGTGTCATCATCCTTGGTAAGATCTGACCACAAAGCAGTCACATTCGAAGGCATCATCTCCCCTGACCCCCCCCCCCCCCCAGCTAGGGTCAAACAAAAAAAAACTTCTCCAGAGCTGATTACAACCTCCTAAGGGAAGGTATTAACAGCTTCACAGCCCCCTTCCCCTCTACAGAAACTGGCACATATGTCTAAACTTACACCAAAGTACTATATGAGCATTTATATAGCTGCATGGAATCAGGAATACCAGACAGGATGAAATCCTTCTCCTCAAGGAAGAGTAAACCTTTTTGGTAGACATCTACAATAAATAAACTCTATAATAAAAGGAAAAAAAATGCTGTCCAAGACCAAGAAGGAGCAGGTGTCTAATTGGAAGCAATCTCGCCTTAGCTGGAACAAGCAAATAAGAGCACTAGTGTAATCCGCCAAAGCAAACTTCAAGTCTAAACGGGCCACATCTAAAGACAATCATAAGGCTTTTTTCACACATGTCCACAGTCTCAAGGGAAGCACCCAGATCTGCTCAGATCTGGTGGTCAAGGATACCACATATACAAACCCTGCAGATATAGCCAATCTGCTGGTAGATAGGTTCAGTGAAAACTTCACTCCTGCCCCCCTCCCCTTATCTCTAGGGATCAAGTCATCAATGCCCTCTTAAAGGCAAAAAATGCAGCCTCCATGGGACCCAATAACATCCCAGGCTGCATCCTACATGAACTCAGACAGGAACTTGCAGCACCATTAGGCATCCTATTCATCCAAAGCCTGAGTACTGGCTTCGTCCCAGCTGAGTAGAAGACAGCTATAGTCATCCCTTTGCACAAAGGTGGAACGTCCACCAATCCAGGAAATTATAGACCCATCACCCTAACTAGCCTGATCTGCAAGGCCATGGAGCAGATTATCATGGACCTCATTAACAAGGACATTGACAACCTCCAAACACTTGATCCCACGCAATTTGGTTTTTGCCCATTAAATTTGGTCAACTTCTTGGAGACAGTCACTAAGACTATAGATGAGGGGAAGATGGTGCACACCACCTACCTTGACCTGGCCAAGGCCTTTGATACTGTTCCCCACTCAGGTATAATAGATAAACTCAAATACAAAAACAGTAGAAGTCACTACCATGCCAAAAGTCCAGAAGAAATAGATGTTTATTAATGCAAAAACCAACAAGACTTAGCGCTTTCACCTGTTAATAGATAAACTCTCTCAACTGGGCATCAATCTATTTGATACAATGGTTAGCAAACTGGCTCACTGATAGAACCCACCTAGTCAAAATAGGGAAAGCCACCTCAAGTAGTAGACCCGTAACAAGAGGTGTACCCCAGGGATTGGTCTTGGGGCTGTTTGGGACATAGTTCTCTGAGGTGCAGACCAAATCTAGTGGGCTATGGCTGACCAGGTTTGCAGATGGCTGCAAGTTGGGTGCTGTCATCAATTCTCCTAGTCATGTGGACATCCTCCAAGAGGGTCTCACCCAAACAAATGACTGGTGCCAAAAACATGGCCTCAAACTGAATGCCAAAAAAGCATCATCATCCCTTTTAGGGGGAATGATGTCCCCACAAATTATCACATTGATAACAGGGCACTAAGCATGCAATCAGTCATGAGGGACTTGGGAACCCAGGTTGATAGCAAACTGACTCTTGACTACCATATTGCCTCCATTGTACGGAAAGCTTTCTACATGGCCCACCTCATTAGTAACAGTATCTCATCCAGGGACAAGGTGGTCATAACATCCCTGTCTTCTTCCCTTATAAGACGGATTATTGAATACAATGCCCCTTTCGGCATGTACCTCACAAAGCATATGCAGCAGCTGGAGAGACCACAGAGATTCCTCACCCAGAGAATCCAGGGCTTCAAACATCTACCCTACACAGATAGGCTAAAAGCCCTGTCCCTCTACTCAGTCTCCTACAGACTCCTCAGAGGTGACCTCTGTCTGGCATACAAAGCAATTTCAGACCCCACCCTGATGGGACTGCTGCATATCTGCAAGTCAAGCTCCACTCAAGTAACCCACACGTGAGACCTCAGCCTGGTCTGTGACATCAATAGGACTTGTTGGCGGGACAGATTTGTGTCCCAGAGCCTCTTCCTTTTGTGGAATAGACTCCCTCTCCACGTAAATCAGAGTACCTCATTAAACCTTTTTAAGCACAACCTGGATAACTGGATGGTGAACAGAAAATACACCCCTGGGATTCCACCTATGTCCCTGCTGGACAGTGGCATAGGGTGCTGACTTGTAAGAACATGGGCTAAATTCTTTGCTAGGCTTGTAAGGGCCTCAGGGCCAATAGCCTAGTAACTTCCTATGATCCTATGAAAAAGAAAGCAAGTATCAGGTCACAGCAGAGGAAGGCAAAGCATGCCTGTTAGGAAGAGGCAGCACGACAGCCCACATGTTTGGCTGCTTTCCTGATTTGGTAAGTTTCAGCTCCCACAAGATAAAACAAAAACTATGGTAGAGCCTCTACCTTTGACTGGATTCTGTGTAATGGGCCAAACAAAATCCTTTCAACAGGTACCTTACCAGATACCTTAATTGATCACTTACCCATCTTTGCAATAAGGCATCATAAACATACCTCTCAACCTTTTAGAGCAAGAAATCTGGACAAAGCCACAAATAATGGGGGAACAAAGGCCTAAAAATAGGGATACTTTTTAAAATATTGCTCTTACAAACTTAGAAAGTTGAGAGATTAACAGGTTTTGCATTATCATGAGTTTTCTGAAGAATATGAAGTCTGAAAATCAACTGTCTGCTGTTATTTTCTGACTTCAGCCCTCAATGATTTGTCAGTGATTTGACAAAAAAACTACAATTTTATGAGAAAGAGACCAAAGATACGAAGCAGAAATCTGGACATTCTGTGAAAATCCAAACAGTTGAGAGGTATTATCATAAATATAACCAAAAACAGCATTGTACAATCTTGCACACAACCTCTCCTCATTTACTAAGGACTAAATCACTACAGTACTAAAACTGGTCAACTGGCAGGCTCTTCAAACCCTTCCACTTGATGAAGTTGTAGCCCTATTCTATTCAATTTTGCTTAACATAGTAAATGAACTAGCCCCAATAAGAATCAAAAGAATTAAATTGAATTCAGCACCCTGTGTTTCAAAAAGTTTTAAACTGCTTATGAAAGGGAAAGACAAAGCCTGGAAAAAATGGAAGCAATTTAAAACAACCACTGCCCATCAGTACTATAAACTTCTCAGAAACACCACTAAAAATCAAATCAAAACTGATTAAAAAAACTGCTGTATTACTATACAGGCATCAAATCATAACAACCCCAAACGTTTTGGACTGCAATCAATCAAATAACACCTGGTACACCAACACAACCTACACCTACTTATCTAAGCATACTCATAGCATAGCTAGTGAACTCAATACCCACTTCATCCAAACAGTAACCTCCCTTATTAAACCCTTGTCACAGGCAGACACAAGTTCATCTCCTCCCTTGTTAGCCCCCAAAACTCTTGCACTCAAACCAGTCTCAAATTCTACAATAAAAAAAGCTAATACTAAACTTAAAACCTACCAAGCTTGTCCATGATAACATACCACCTGAGCACTTAAATTACTGCTGCTGCCCTAACTTTTCCTATCTCTATGCTAATCAATCACTTCTTTACCAAAAGCTATGTCCCAATCATACGGAAAAGGTGCTACAGTCTTCCTCTCCACAAAGGTGGCAACTCAAATGATCTTAGTCTTCAGGCCTGTAGACATACTCTCTCCATTCTCATAAATTCTGGAGAAGTATATCCAGTCTTACTTCCCAGCTTCATCACTGACAACTGCCTCTGTTTCCTTACACAGCACAGTTTCCATCATTTTCATAGTACAGCTACAGTTCTCCTTAGTTTTATAACATTTGCTAACCAATATCAAAACTCTGGGAATTTAGTTTCAGCATTTTTCCTAGATTTATCCAAAGAGTTCAACATGGTATCCCCCCAAAAAAATTGCTTCAAAAACTAGCTTGCCTAGGAATACATAAAGCTTCACTATCTTGGTTCCCCAGTTACCTCTTAAACAGGCAACATGCAGTACAATGGTAAAAAAGATATTTCCTCTTTTCTTCCCATTACAGTAGATGTCCCTCAAGGATCCATTTTAGGTCTCTTGTTGGCTCAATATATTCTTTACTGATCTCCACCCAGCTTCTAAATATGTCATTATCATACAGTATACAAACTATTCAAGAATCATTTGTTTTGCTAAGCATAGATAGCACAGCTAGACTTTTGAATGAGTTTTTTTTTTTTAATTTTTCTCCACCATAGATGCATGGCTATCTGATACAAAGATGCTCCTTAATCCTACAAAAAACTGATGCTATTTACCACAAAGCATTCAACTGAATACAAAAATAATTTCACTATTACTTTCTCTAACAACACCAGCATAGAACTAATAAGTCAAACTAAGCTTCTAGGCGACACTATTGATGAAAGTTTAAAATTTAATCACCACATAAAACAAACAGTAAAAAGACACCAACAAAAGCTAGGTGCTCTCATTTGAGTCAAACAATACCACCAAGATAATGCCAGAAAATGCATTGCTCAATCCATTCTCATCCCTACACTACTTTACACTTGTCCCATCTTGATTAGCATGCAGTCAGCTAAACTTTCACACTTGAAACAGTGCTATAATAAGGTGGCAAAACTTGGTGCCAATCGTCATTATAGGACACATCACTGTCTGTCTTAAAAAAAACTTCAGTGGTTAGCGCCTGTGCATAACCTTATACTTTCCCAACTAGTCACTTCCCATAAACTCATTTATCATCAAGACAAATGCCCTAGTTTGAAAAATATTCCCCAACGTAATAACCCAAGTAGACAGCTGAGATCCCCTGATAAAATGTTCAAAACCTAACAGCTCAGCTGGTGACATTTTCTGCTCCTCTTTCCTGGACAAAATTCAGAACGCCCTTCTGCTCACTCTAAGAAACACAGTAAACACCAACTCTTTAAGGCACAAACAACAGAATATCTAAAAGATAACTGGCTCTATACATGCACAACTCCTGGATGCTAACTGGCATACCGCTTACTTTCTTCTTTTCTTTCCAAGCATTATTCCCTCAGTTATTGGTCTAAAATCTCGTCCTTGTCATCTTCCTCTCCCTCTTCTTCCTCCTACCTATTATAAAACATCCTCACTTACCTCTTAATACTAATCCTCCATTTTCCTCGTTTTCTCTTCCTCTGTCAAGTTCATTTTCAAATGTTTCATAGCTCTTTACATGATGCTGTTATTAATTAATGATATTCTGTTTAAATCTTGTATATTTGCTGATTACTTATATACCTCTGTTTACTATGCTCTTCATGTAATGATTTTTTTCTGGTGATTCTCTCCCCAGAAAAAGATTCATTACTCATTACTTGATGCTGCTATTAATTAATCATAATCTGTTTAAATTTTCTATATTTGTTGATTTACTTGTATACCTCTATGTACTATGTTCTTTGTGTATTGCTGGAATTTTTTTGCGGCTTTTCTCTCCCTGGGCCTCCATTTAAAAGGAGTAGCTTTCTGACTTTTGCACTAGCCCAATAAATAAATGCAATCAATCAATAAATAAAATAAAATAAGTTAAAATCCTTAATCTTTCATACATAACCAACAAGTCAAATTGCAGTTGCAATGTCTATATTATTACTATCATTACTGTAAGAATTGAAAGGACTGTACAATATTGGAATAAACTGGAAATAACTGGAAGCAACTGGAATAATTTTGCAATGAATGTCTTTATCTTTTAATTATCCAGAACTGTGCTGAACAGGTGCCAGTATCTCCTTTATGTGCTAAATCTTCTTGTACCTTTCAGAATAAGTCTGCTTTCACCATATGTATGGTTGTGGATAGAAGTAAATAATATCCACATACAATTTTACTGTCTCCAACAACAGTGCTGATAAACTGAAACTGGCTGAATTATAATGTCCATAGCTTCTGCACTCATTATACTCAAAATTATTTATTTTTGCCTGAATAAAATAATTAATATTCTGTAATGATGGATATTTGACCTGACATCTGCACTCAGTATCAAGTGTCTGTACCAAAGTTCTGTGGACTGCACTGCAATGACTTTCTGCTTATCAGTCCGAACAGACTGACATCTGTTTCTGAGATATGTCTCCTAATATTACCAAAACCATGAAAAGTTCTACATGCCTCTTTTGCCTTGGTTCTCAAACCTGTTTGTACTTAATATACTGCAGAGTGCACATGCTAGATGTTGTGCAAAAAAGAGGTTTTGAAAACTTTTTTGACAGATTTTTGTCAACTTTTTTTACCAGGAGCTTTTCTCCTTGGGCCTCCCCTGAAAATGGACCAACAATCCAGTTAGACTTTTCCGGTAAACAAATGTAAAAATAAAAAATAAATAAAAAAATAAAAGATCTGCAATAATTTTTTGTATAGCATGTGCCTTTTGACATTGGCCTTGTATTCTGTAGACAGTACTGTTATGTTTTCTTAGGAAAAAAAAAGTGTAGTGCTGATGATATTCCATGTAGTGAGTAGGTATGTCATCAACAGGCTGGCAACATCTGCACACTTATCTTACAGCCAGTAAACATGATTATTTCAGTTATGCATTGTGTGACAGCATACAGTAAGTGGGTTGTTTTTTCCAGCAGGCATGACAACAAGCTTTTGACTGCTGTAGCACCAGCCATGGTTTCAGAAGGGCACTCTAGTACTAGGCAAGTCTTTTTTCAGATCATGAAATAATGATGCAGCAGTCCTACCATGTGTGATATTGTGAAGTAATATTTTTGTTTTAGGTATGACTTGATCTGCCTGCACCTGTGGCAGCAGCAGAGTTGTGTGAAGGACCACTTGCAAGCAGGTAAGGCATTGTATGGAGCACTGTAAGCAATGCATTTCTATTCATAGTATATTTACACTGCAGAGACATAAAACTTGTAAACATACTTTAGTGCACCCATTCTCACTGTTCTTCCATTTCCGTTTAGTCTTACTAATACACTGGAAGTACATGCACAACCAGATCTTCCTAGAAAAGCAGCTGCAGGTCTTCAAATTCTAAGCTGCTTCATTCCTGCTGTACCTGTGATTGCAACTGAATGTGAGGAGGGCTGGACTACAGACAGCAGCATATATAACAGCAACAATGACCTGATCAAGGTGGATACTAAGATGGAATTTGATCAAAGGCTGTATGAGATCTTTCAGCAAGATGATGGCCTTCAATCAAGTGCCATGATAGAGGAGAATCCCACAATTCCTGAATCAGGACATGTGCAACTGTCCAAACATTCTATTTCCCATACTGTAGCTGTAACAAGATGGATGCCGTCATTAGAAAAGATGATGGAATCATTGGTTTATACAAATGCAGTAAACTTACAGGGTTAGACTAAAAGAATATATTGACCACACAGCGGCATTCCCCTGAAGGCTTTGAGTTCACTATGTGCTTCATGGGACCTGGAACAACCCAACAAAACAAAAGATTCAGTCCACAGTTCTGATAAATTGAAGTTTGCAGGCTATTTACAGACTTTGGATGAGATCTTCTGTGCTTCATGCTTTGTGTTCGACACGTATAGACAGTGTGCATTCGTTTCCACATTAATGACAAAAACATCTAATGGAAGTAATATTCTGTTTTGACATAGTGAGTCCAAGAATGTTGGAAATGCACTTGCAGTGCTAGAGGCATTTTTAGGAGTATGTGATGGCTATCTGCAAACACCTGGTGTATTGCGCAGAAGGATAAGAGTTGGCAGGAATGCATAGCACACACCCTAAGATGTACTGTGTGGATAATTCTTCTCTCCCAAAGACAGAATTTACCACTTCATGGAAAACTTACTCACATGGGTACCTTTAAAGCACTCATGGAATGCATGGCAGAATTGGACTCTGTCCTCGCCAACCATTTACAGGAGGCTCCACAAAACGCACTGTACACATCAAAAATTCAAAATTAAATCATTAACTTCACTGGGTTACAGATTCAAATAAAAATTTTAAGTAGAATTAAAGAGGGAAAGTTATTCAGTTTAACTGCTGATGGAGCAACTGACATCTCCCATAAGAAGCAAGAGACTATGGCATTACGTTATGTTCATAAAAGTAATGGAAATGTCGAGATCTGTGAAGCTTTCATTGAGTTTGTTGAGATATGTGACACCATTTTAATGGTGTGCAGGCAAGAATCTGAGTTTTGTTTCCAAAAGCTGTTTACACTACCTGCAAAGCAGACAGTCTCAGCACTGCCACAGTTCAATGATGTGCAATGCATGATATGGCAAATATCCTTGACAGCTGCCAAAAAGTAATTTCAGTGTTAAATTCTTCAGCTAAATGTCATAATACATATTTATTTCACATTAAAGAATTAACACAGTCGCCATGTGAGCATGAATATGCAGATAAACACAGAAGTGCCTCACTTTAGGCACCTGCCAACACCCAGTGGATGAGCCATGCGGATTGCCAGCACAGATGCAGGAAAAAAATGTGTCATTCTTACCACCAGATTAGAAGACACCGCATCATGTAACAAAGATGTTGCCAGATATCTGTAGTCTATCCTGTTTGATTTCATTGTAGCGCTGGTGATGATGGATTCTGTGCTAGATATAATTAAGCCACTTCCGCTGTACCTGCAGCAGAAACAGATAGACTTGATTCGGGCTTATAAAGAAGAAAAGACTATCACTGACTGTCTTCAAGCAAGGAAATCGAATGCTGGAAACTCTTTTGAACAGTTGTATGAAGAAGTCAAACAGCAGGTGGCCAGATCATGGCAGAAGAAAGTGTTTCAAGGATATGTGGAAGGCAGACTCAAAGAAGCAGACCCAGAGATGAACTATCGAAGGAACATGTTCATCCCATTTCTGGACCATGTCATATCTAACATTAAAGAGCAACTTAATGAATGCCATCCAGATTTCATTGCACAATATTTACTGCCAAATGTGCTGCGTGTTCTGGAGAAAGATAAGCAAGTGGCAGCATTGTACAACTGATAAAAGACTGACCTATCTGCTCTGTTCACATTCAAACATGAGCTTCAGCGAAGGATGGCCAGATGGAAAGCAATCATACAGGATAAACTACCAACCACCATCCTTGCAACCCGGCAGCAGTTGAGTCCAGAATTTTATCCAGATGTAAACAATTCTGGCCACTAAGCCAGTGAGTGTTGCTTCAACAGAATGTCATTCAGTGCCTCACGATGCATTAAGACTCGGCTGTGAAATGCAGTGAGCAATGCACACTTAAATGGCTTGGCCTTGATGCACATACACAATGACATTGATGTTGATATCATCCAAGTGCAGGAAGACTTTGATCCATGTAATGATCATTTGATTAATGTTTTTCCTAGGTGATACAACCATACAGCAGGGTGATGGCATCTGGGTACACATGTCTGGTTGTGCATTGTCCTGAATGACTGTATCCTCTGAATGGCTGGCCTTCTCTTGGACTGAAATGTGAGTTGCTTACTGCAAATGGTTTAGGCTGCAGTTGGCAAATAGCTCCAAAAGCAGAGCAGCTAACAACCCATTTGACTATGGAGCACTAAGTGTATTTGGTGTTGAGGGGTACATTTACCTGGTGGCTTAGTTCCTGGCAAAGATATTGTGCACTACATAGATAGTATTCATTGTGAAACAACTGATATACCCCTACGTATGACTAAGTGAGCTTGGCAAATGGATAACTTCATAGGTTCATATGTTGGTTCTAGGCTATCAGCCCTAGGGCCTATAGAAGCCTAGCCATAACAATTCCCTGGCTATTTCTTCCCACACTATTTACTTCCCTGGACCCCTGTCTAGCAGGGCGACTGACGTGATCCTTGGGGTGAATTTCCTTTCTCCCATCCAATCCTCAAGGTTCCTTTTGAAGAGGGCCAAAGACGTGCTCTGCTTGACATGTATGGGCAGTCTATTCCAGAGTCTGGGGAGTCTTGTTTTGTGCATGAGGTCTGTGGTAGCAGAGTGCATTTGCTGATTGAGGTAGTGAGATGGCTCTAGACTCTTAATAGTATACTTTGTGTTTCAGCTTTGTGCAGAAGAAAGCTTCCAGTGGAGAGAAGTTCAGGTTGGTTTCCTCTTGGACTGGATTGTGGGTTGCTTGCTGCAAATGCTTTAGGCTGTTATTGTGAAATGCACAAAAAAACAGAGCAGCCAACAGCTCCCAGCACCATTGCGTCTGACTGTCCATGATTGTGTGTGGCATTTGATGTGAATGGACATCTGTGGAACTGACTACCTTGATGTGGTAGAGGGGGATGTTGCAGTGAATGGTTTAGGCTGACTTTCCCTTCCCCTTGCATGGGATTGCGGACTGGTTACTATGAATGGTTTAGGCTGTTGTTTAATGCAGAAAAAACAGATGACCAACAGCCCAGCTGTATCCATGTATGGAGGGTGTGAAGTGTGTTGATCTCTGTGAGACTGGCTACCTTGAAGTGGTAGTAAGGCTTTTTACAATGGATCACTGCTACTAAATGCCAGTGACTGTGGATGTCTCTGATGACTCATGGGGGAACATAAATGCATGGGGGGGTAGCACTACCATACCTTTGTGTACAAATTGAAAAAGCTGTATACACCCCTGGACCAGCAGTGTTCATTTTCCTACTTTTCATATTTTCATTTGACAGGGTCACTTTTAGGGGCAGGTTGCAGTTTACTCTTCAGCAAGTCGAAAGCAAACATGGCTAGTGGAGAAAAGACAGCATATACCAAAAGAGAGCTCAAAGTTGACCAGCTACTTTTGTAAGATGGTCTTGTACAAGGTCCCTAAGACTTTGGGATAACAGGTCCGTTGATCAGCTTTAACGAACCTTTGAGAGCTGCCTTCTGCAATTGCAAAATATATATCCTAGAGCTGCCTTAGTGCTTTCACTGGTGCTGTAGGTGTATCCATTTTGTAAATACTGCTGAAAGTGCATACATGGAGTTCTCTCAGAGGTACCAAGATGAATAAATGTTTCACTGACACCTTCTGATAGATCCTTTTGCAGTGTCCAAATATGTCTTTCACCCATAACAAAAAAAGAGAGTGCTGCATCAAGTGAGAGCAGGCAACCATATCAGTGCTTCAGCAGAATTTTGAATAATTGGGCTGAAATGAATGAATCTTATTGTCATGAGTGATCAAACACCCCAAACCTCTTATTTCAAAATGCTTTTACAGAAAAGCCACATGGACTATGCTTGCTTTTAGGATACTATGTGTGAATTTGAATATGCCAATATAAAGACTCAGTCAGAATCTTATCTATTTTGCAGCATGTGTGAAAAAATAAAAAGAGAGAGAGAGGGAGAAACAGAGACAAAGAGAGAGAGAAGAAGAAAGACTTTCATTGCAACACAACCATCACAATCAAATTACCATGTGAGACTGAAAATGTTTTACTACTGAGTACTGAAGGCAAGTAATTCAATTTGCTTTTATAGCTTTGCTGTAGTCTGCCTTTGATTGATTGAGGTCATGAATCAGGGACTAAAATAAGTAAATCGACCCACTTATTCCCATGAGGATATGCACTGTAGTATTCATATTGGTTTACTATATCACAACAGAACACATCATTCTGAAATCAAACAGCACAGCAAGATTTCTATCAAACTCATACTAGGCACATGTAATAGTAGCACACCTGCTAACTTGTCTGTACTAACTTCAACACTGCACTAACTCAGAGAAAGAGCAAAATGCACTTTAAAATGTGTATTTTTGCTCTACTCTTTTTCTGCAGTTTAGCAGTCCTGGACACAACAGAAGCCTCACTTCAGTGAGGCAATTGATTTACACTCATTCTTTCTCTGTCTCTCTCACACACACATACTTTTTATTTTACACTTGCTAAACAGCAGAAGCACTGCTTAGCTAGTGTAAAATAGTAGCTTAACTGATCTGTCACTCACACTCATACAAGCATACACTTTCACACACTAACACGCACACACACACACACACACACACACACACACACACACACACACACACACACACACACACACACACGCACACGCACACACACGCACACACAAACACTTTTTTATTTTACTTTTATTTTACGCTCACTAAATAGCAAAAGAGCTGCTTAGCGAGCATAAAATAATGGCAGCCGCTCCGTTTCTCAGTCCGGCAGACATGCTTTTCAGCATGCATTACTTGTACAATTTATACCCTGCTGGAAAACGCTCATTCTCCAATCAGGGTACTGATGTACAGTAAGCCCCTTCTCTGAAACTCATTAATTTAAATCCTGTTCATGAGTTTTCACACTGTATGCTGCCACTAACTGTTTCACTGATAAAACACATCAGTGTCTGAAGTATTTAAAACTGGAAGCTTATAAATGAGATCTGAACAATTTTTGTAAAAGAAAAGGTACGGTTGAGACCAAATATTGTTACTGTCAGATTTTAACTGAGGGTTATCTCCTGTAGTATACTGTTTTTACTTATTTATTTTCATCCTGCAGTATAGTGCTTTTTGATAACTCTCTACATGAAGAGAATCAGGTTAAAATATAATATGTAACAGCATTAAAATAAGACATTAACAACAATGACATATGTCATCATTAATAAGCCAAAATAATATATTGAATAAATGCCAGTTTTGTAGCCTATACATACTTCTGTAATCCAAATGAAGAAACTAAAAAATCACATTTTCTGGATTCTCAGTTCTAATATATAGAATCCTAAAGTATCTAATGCCATAAATCATGTAATCTCTACACATCTGCTAGCAACCAAGATAGTGTTCATAGACACCAACAAAATGTTCTAATTCTGGGACTTGAATAACCTGAGTGTTGCTGCTGCTTCATGTTTTATAGATATCATATTATTGAATGTATTTGCCTGAAAGGATACAGACTGTCCCTGATATGTGTACCTCCTTATTTTTCTTCTTTTCAAATTAATATATAGCATTATCTGATTTTATTTTGAATTGCAACTAGAAAAAAAAAAAATAAATAAAATGAACTGTCTGTCAAATGTGATATCTGTTTGCTAGGCATGTCTATTGAAGAGTTTTTAGCTTCACCAAAAGGATGTATCTGTATTTTTCTTAGTAAAGAAGAAAGCTTTAAAAAACTGGAAAATAAATTGATCTACTATGAGAAGTTATAATTGACCAATGCTTTTTTTTTTTCAAGGTGAGTTTAGCAGCTAATAGGATTCTAAGAGGTTTAAGAATAGATCAATTACCCCCTGGTACTGCTTTTTTGAATACATTTCTAAAGTCATGAAACAACATTAACAAGAGAACAGAGTTAGAATATTTAAAATTATTATTAAAGCACAATGGGCACATTACAAATCAAATCAAACAAGAAATTGGCATTGTATGTGATAAATCATTACTGTCAGCTGATGAGACAGGAATGCATGGTTACCATTAACAGGAAAGTTAAAAAGAGCAGGAGGAAATTCAGAAAAAAGAAAACTCAGTGTGTCTAATCGACACTTGAATGGTTATCAACAGAAAAAAGGATGGAAGCTATGGCAGCAAGACTAATATGGGTGACTTCATTGAGGTTCTTGACCCTGAGCATGTTTCCCAGACATTCCCAAAGGATGATTTTTTTAGTACCTCCCACAAAGTTTTCAAACAAGGAACTGACAAAGTCCCTCAGACCAGCAGAAGCTCAGAACAACAAATGGGAAATGGGCCTGCAACATGTCAGCAGAATTTTCAACAGAAAATGAGTTTTCAAGAATGAAAGAACAATTCCTCTCAGAGTGTGGATATATACCAAAGAGGGGAATCTTCCAATATGATGAATCAAAGAATGAGGGTACAATCAGTTTGGGAAGAGCAAACAATGATTTCATGTACAACTGCAGAGACACAGAAGAGGGAAATGGTAATTATGCCAAGTATATTTAAGATTTTTAGTCTATCCAATAGAATTATTAGCTGGGAAGAAATTGTGGTACTACACAAATGATTTACTTTTATTCTCTTAGTGAGGCATATAGTGGCTGATAACCTTAACATTTTTTCGTTTTACACTAGAAAGTTAAATTTGAAGTATTTACATAAAGACAATGTAGTTTTTTCACCATTACAGTCGACCTTGTAACATTTGAAAACATCAGTAAAATGGCTATTAGAGATGATCTTAGTCGACCACCAAAAAATAAATGGTATAAGTTTACTTCCAGAGATACCATCACCTCCATTTGGATTATGAAAGCAGATAAAGGTGCTCCAGTGTCATTAATGATGCTTACGTTTATTTAAAAAAAATGTTAGATTTATTACATGATGCCAAATGTTAGAAATCTGACATCAATAAAGCCTACAGGCAAGCTGACTGTTGTATTCGGGTTTGGCGGAGAGAAAAATCTGGATTATGCATGATTATTTTAAAGTGGGTGATCCTATTATAGGCATGAGTTTTGGTATACCAAAACTACACAAAGATGTTAATGACCCACCTCTACACCACAGTGTTTCTGCTAAATGACCAGAATTGGCATTGGTATAAAACTTTTAGATTTAGTTCTTCAACAAGCAATTTTGCATGTCTCTCTTTATGAAAGACTCTTTTGATTTTAAAATCTAGATAATTACCAACAATGATTTATTGGTTATTATTGATGCTAAATCTTTATATATTCTCATAACCCAAGATCTTGGTAATGAATGGATATTTTACATGCCTTTTTATGAGAGGGAGTATACTGTTAAAGAGATAACATTCATTAGTGAGTGCAATAAGACCGTGTTGCAATATAATTTATTTCTTTTTAGGGATAAATATTTTCAACAAACTTGTAGAGTTGCTATGGGGGCCACTATAGTCCCCAATTTTCCTAGTCCTGTCATGGCATACTAGAAGAATGAATACCATTATTAGAAACATAATTTTAAGTATGTAAAGTTTTATAATAGATTTATTGATGATCTTTTTTATATGGAGTGGTACTGAGAATAATGTAAATGATTTTTAAGAACTATTAATGTTGACACCAGTTTCACAAGTTTTACAAATGATTACACTCAGAATCTATTACCCTGTTAGACACAAAAGTGTATAAGAAAGATGTCAAGTTAGATGTTAGTGTTAGTGATAAAAACTCCAGTAGTATTTCTCTTTTGCATTGCAAAAGTATGAATCCTTTACATCAAAAACATAGTAAATAGTATATATGTTAGAATTTAACATCTTATTACTGAAGATGAAAACAAACAACAAACAAGAATATGCTGTTTGACAGGTAATTGGTGAGAGCATACCCTGAAGAAGTTATTAAAAGGAAACAGGGAAAACACTCATAAAATTCAGGATGTTATTAAAGAAAAATGATTGGAACACTGATGTCTGTCTTTAGTAGTGTGGATAGTGATGAGCTAAAAATAGTGGTAAAAGACTGTTGGAAATGTTAGTCAAGCAGTCATGATTTATTTAAATTTATTAGGACTGAGCCCCCATTTGTTTACAAAAAGGTGCATAATAAAAAAAAATTAGAAAGTAATGTTTCTACTATGAAATCAGTGATGATTAACAAAAGGGGAACATATGTCTGCAGTAAATGTTATATGTGTAGGTTTATTAATGTAGGCCTCATTGTTTGCTGTACAAATGGCAATAGTACTTATGGCAAATCTTTTTATTTTCCATGCAATTCAGTTTAGCATAAGATCATAGGAGATTACCAGGCTAATGGCTCTGGGGTCCTTACAAGCCTAGCCAAGAGTTTATCCCCAGAAAAGAAACCACAATCAACACCTGTCACCCCTGTCAATGAGGGACACAGGTGGAACCCCTGGGACAAATTTGTAGTTGCCCATCCACTCATCAAGGTTGCACTTGAAGAGGGTCAGCGACGTACTTTGCTTGATGTGTATGGGGAGTCTATTCCAGAGACAGGGCAGCCTCTGGAAGACAAACCTGTCTCTCCAGCAGGTTTTGTTAATGTCACATATTTGATTTAAGCCTTTTGATTGGGTACTATGCGAGGAGTTAGACTTACAGATATGGAGCATTTCTAGTAGAGCAGGATCTGAGATTGCCTTGTAGGTGAGACACAGGTCACCTCTGAGCAATCTGTATGATACAGAGTAGAGTGATAGTGATTTCAGCCTGTCCACATAGGACAGGTGTTGGATGCCATGGATTCTCTTTGTAAGGTATTTCTGTGGCCTTTCCAGTTGGTGCAGGTGTTTGGAGAGGTACATACCAAATGGGGCATTGTACTCAATTATTGGCCTAATGAGGGAGGAGTACAGAGAGGTAATAACCTCATTTTTTCTGGATGCAATCCCTATAGTTATGAGATGAACCAATTAAAAGGCTTTTCTGACAATTGCCGCTACATGATGGTCAAATGTGAGATTGTTGTCAACTTGTGTATCCAGGTCTCTCACAGGTTGTGTGCTTAGGGCATTGCCGCTAATGTGGTAATCAGTAGGGGTTGTATTTTTGCCAAATAGTATGATAATACATTTTTTTTGCATTTAACTTAAGGCCATGACTTTGGCACCAGTGATATGTTGCTGTGAGGTCCTCTTGAAGTATGTTAACATCATTTGGGGAGTCAATGACAGCACCCAACTTACAGTCATCCACAAACTTTGTCAGCCACAGACCTTTTGTCTTTGCCTGTACCTCTGAGAAGTAGATGCCAAACAATAGGGGTTCCAGGACAGATCCCTGTGGGACACCACTAATGACACATCTGCTATTGGAGGTAGTGACATCTATTTTGACCTTGTGGGTCCTATCAGTGAGCTAGTTGGCCACCCACCTGATGAGATAGGGATTTACACCAAGTTCTGTTAGCTTTTCGATGATGCTTGAGTGGGGGGTTATATCAAATGCTTTGGCCAAGTCAAGGTAAGCTGTATGTACTGACTTTCCCTCATCCGGTGCCTTGGTGACAGTTTCAAAAAAGTCAACCAGGTTCAACAGACAAGATCTTCCCTTGACAAATCCGAACTGGGTGGGGATAAGTGCTTGGAGATTGCCTATGTCCTTGTTTATGAGGGCCATAATAATACACTCCATAGCCTTACAGATCAGACTTGTCAAGCTAATGGGGCAATAGTTACCAGGGTAGTAGTGGCACCACCTTTGTGCAAAGGGATGACAATGGCAGTTCTCTACTCTGCTGGAATGAAGCCTGTACGTAGGCTATGGTTGAATAGGGTGCTCAATGGCAAGGCTAGTTCTTGATGGAGATGTTGCAGAATACAGCCTGGGATACTATCAGGTCCCAAGGAGGCTGTGTTCTTTGCTTTGGATAGGGCCTTTAACATTTGATCTATGGAGATTTGGAGATATGAGGTGCAATGCAAGTATTGAGGATGACAAATGGGCCTTTGAGGGGGGCAGGGAGGTGAAGTTTGCTCTAAACCTATCTGCTAGCAGGTTGGCTAATTCAACAGGATCAGTGTAAGTGGAACTGTTAAGAACTAATTCAGAACAAACCTGGGCTTTGCCATTGAGGTTTCTGAGATAACTGAAAAAGGCTTTGTGGTTAGCCTTTGTTTCAGAGGCTAGTTTAGATTCATAATTGGCTTTGGAGGTTTTCACCAGTGACCTAATTTGCTTGTTGAGGCTAAGGAGGGAGATTTTCCAATTGGGAATTTGTGCCTTTTTACCCTTGGACAACAGTTTCTTCCTTTTGTTGTAAAGGCTGTTGATAGAGGATGTCCACCACATAGGTTTGTGTTTCCTTGAGGAGCAAGTTTTAGTTCTGTTGGGTATGGCTGAGTCCATGCAGTTGTACAGGGGTTTGTATACTGCACTGGCATACTGTTCAGCATATTTTTCTGCATCCACTGAGGGGGGCAGTAGTGTGAAACTACTGATACCCTCCCTTAGAAGGTTGTAGTCAGTTTTTGAGAAGTTGTTTAGCCTGGTTACGGCTGGGGTGGGAGGTTGGATGGGATAGACACTTTGAATGAGACAGACCAATGATCTGATCTCACCAGCAAATAACTTACTATGGGGATGTTGCAGCCATCACCCATGTTGGTGAGAACCAAGTCTAGAATGCTATCTCCCCTTGTGGGGGATGAGACAAGCTGGTCTAGTGCATTAGAATTGATGAAATCAAGGAATCATTGGGTGATTGCATTAGAGCAGGAATAGTTCACCCAGTTTATGGTGGGGTAGTTGAAGTCACCAAGGATCAGGGTGTTAGGGGGGTACCTTGATGGACTCAAGTAGGTCCAGGTAAGAGGAGTGGGTGCCCTGAGTCATGGAGGGAGGTCTATGGCTGGCTATGACTTGGATGGGTGTCTTTCCAATTGTCAGTTGCACCTGGAGAAGTTCTAGTGCATCATGCTGGCAAACCATTCTGGAGGTGTGCTTGTCTTTAATGAAAATAGAAACTCCACCACCCTTAGTTTTCCCGACCTCATTTTGGTGTTGGAATGTGTGGAATGAGGTATAGCCTGGTAAGGCAGGGGTGCTCTCAGCAGCCTTGAACCAAGTTTCTGTGACTGCACAGATGTCAGCATCTCCTAGTGCTAGGAGAGCCTCCAGTGAGTGCATTTTCAGGTTAAGGCTCCTAGCATTAAGCAGCATGACCTTCAATTTGCTTTTTGACAGATTGACAGATCTTTTATGATGGAAGATTTGTCTGTGGGACATTGCCTAAAAAAGGCACAATGGGGGATGCAAGACCTTGGCCAGAATCCTGAATCCCAGGGGTGACAAGTGGAGGCCACCTCTGGTAAAGTATCGAGGTCTGTCAACCATGTCATCCCAGGCAGACAGATACTGGATCCCCTTGGTATGATACCAAAAACTAAGCCACTTTATGTGATTCACCTTGCTATTTGTAATTTATGTAAATCATTTTATGTTGGCTAGACCACCTGCAGACTAAGGGGTAGAGTTTATGAACACAGGTATGCCATTAAATATAACAATGTCCTTAATGCATTATACAAAAATTCAAAAAAATGTTAACAGTTTAAAAAAAAGTTTTGTCTCCTGTGCATGATTGTGCGTTTGATAATGTTAAAGGTGGTAATAAGGATGATGAGTTTATAGATTATTTAGAATGTACTTGGCAGCTGAAGTTAAATGCTTGCAATAATAACGGGTTGAGCAATGCTGTTTGTTTTGTTTGTTATCTTAAAAAGTTAAAGAAAATGTTTGGTTGTGTGATTTAATCTATGATGTATTTAAACTCTTTTATGTATGTGGGTGTATTGTCTGATTAGAAAATAAATGAAGACTTCTGTCCATTCATTTTTTTCAGTGACTTTTTTGAGAATCAAAAGTGTTTACCTATGTTTATATTTATTATTTTATTAAAAATATTTTTATTTTTTATTGGGCTTCATCTTTTCTTCAGTGATATTGGTTCCTTTTGTTTTGTTTTATTTTTTTAACTGATTGCAGGAAGCATTCCTTCTTTTTTATATTCCATTTAATAACTTGACTTTAACAAGCAACATTGCAATCTTTATTCTATTCAGAGATGACAATTATCTCTGTACTCTGTGTTTTCTAACTGCGGTGGTGGTGCTGCGGTAGCATTGTCGCCTCACAGTAAGACGTTGTCCTGTTCGATTCTCAGCTAAAGCGTCTTCTGTGTGGAGACATGTGTGAATGGGTGTACCTTCGTTGAAGGTTGTGCATCAGGGCTGGCAACTCGGCATGTAAAAATCTACTGTCAATCATTAGCAGACCGGAGTTCCGCTGTGTTGACCCCTAACCGGGAAAAGCCGAAAGACACAACAACAACTCTGTGTTTTTTGTCTCTGCTTAGATTCATCATGAATTATTTCCTTCAGCATCCCTATTACTTAATACTTTAAATAAAAAGTGAATGCAGAAGGAAATGGCTATAGCTAGAATATAAGTCATTCTCTAATTCAAGATCACAGAAAAAGGGTACTACATGTTTATGAGGATTGCAAAACTAGTTTCAAAAGGCACACTGTCATTACTACTGGCTTGGCGCAGTCATAATTCATCACATTTCATTTTCCTAGGTAATGAAAGAGTGGGAATATCAGTATTAAGACTAGTGCTGCTAGTTTTAACAAACCACTGACAGTTCACAAAGATGAGAAGGTGGCCAATTATTTTAAACAAAACCAGAATCCATTACAAAAGCTCGGTGGCCCATTTGCATTCCATTATGCTAATAATTTCTTAACGACAAGCACCATTTGAGATGCAAAACAATATACCAGTGGGAGGAAAAACGGAGCCTGCAGTAAACCCTGTACAAACCAGGTTGTGCATAATTTAATTATGGTAGATTTGATTTACAAATTAACTATCTGGATAACCATTAACAGGAAGAAATTAATGTATGGTTAAATACTGTAATATATATCTCCAGAAGTATAATTATTCAGTTCCAATTTTCTCTGATAATGATTTGACTAATTTTCATTTTTACCAGATACTGATTTTATAAATACTTATTTGTAGCTTATCATTAAAAAGCTGGAAACCAAATAAACATTTTCGAAAATGTTTACAAATGTCCTTTTCAGGGAAAAAAATGTAACTGTGCTGCGAATAGTTCAAACACAGGAGCCCTGTGAAGAATGCAAGACGACAGAATATTTACAAACATTCAGAATGTCTGAATGTTTGAAAACAAATACTCAGACTAGTTAATTTAAGTTTTTGTCTGCCATATATAACAAAAATACCAGGCCAAGCTGATTTCTTAAAACATAAAACAAAATGGATCAGGTAAAACAGAAGTTCTATCAGTTTCAGCAACTCACAGACAAAAAACACCCTTATATATACTTTCCTCACCCAGCAGGGAGTCACCAACAGTGGTTGTAGTTTTTGCAGGCCTTGAGTCTTATCAGAAAAGACATCAGGTAATAAACAAAATTAAATGAAGAGATAGGTTTATTACCCATCACCCCCCTTGCTCTAGAATAGACTCCCTTTGCATATCAAGCAGTGTGACTCCATGTTGATCTTCAGACTTAGCTTAGAGAAATAGCTGGGTGTCCTAAAATACACTGCAAGATTCACAGGTCTTTCCCTCCCTGAAAAGGTTAGTAGAGTCTGAGGGTGGCTGTTGGCAAGGCATACATGGCTTCTTGTCAAATAGCCTTGGATTTCCCATGATTCCTAAATAGTAAAATCATGCTACAAATACTCTGGGTCATACATTGCAAAACCCACATTTACAACACTGGCATGCACATTTCTGACTCTAATATGTTGAAATGCTTGAATGTCTTATTTTCAAATCAGTACTAACACCACAATCTTACTGAGATATGCAATACACTTATTGAAAAATATATACACAAAGAGAATGCACTTTAGTTGTGGTAAATATGGCAAGTTTCACACAACAGTAGTCTTGACAATGTTGCCCACTACTAGCAACATGCTATCAAGTAATAAATAAATAAATAAGTTACCACATAATGTACCCATGTGGAATCATGCTTTTAATTAAATAGTATGTCTTTCTCTAGTTTTAAGCCAACAAGCAGACAGTTTACAAATCAGTCTCTGATGAAGAAGTGAGGAAAAAGCAGAATTATTTTGTGTAAAACAAAACAATATAAGACAATTTAAAAGAGCATATTAACTCCAACAGAGCCCAGGAAAATGGCATCTTCATGTTTGGTACATAGGCATACATAAACTAGTGAAAAATTATCATCTTGATAATCTAAGCAGAGAATGGAGAGAGAGTGGCAATCATTTACCTAAAATGGTACTTTCATCCAGGGGCTTGGAAAAACATTGAACCCTTTGTTTCTACAACAGCTGCTGGGAGCTTCTTGCATTCTTGCTTCATTTATATTACTTTGACAACTGAAGCAACCAGTGTGCTGAAATCCACGTTTTCTTATTTGGATTCCTCTGATGAGTTAGATTCTCTAAGAACTGTGAAGCAGTTCTTTAAAGGAATGATTGTCATGATGCTACTTGATGTCTTCTCTCCTTAAGACTGCCCTCTAGGATCTTGGCATATTTGATTAAAGGTTCCCTGCCCTTCTTATTAAGTAGTGACTTGTTGGGGGAAGTAGCATTAGCGATTTTCTCTTATTATTATTACCGAGCAGCACCGCATCCTTATAAATGAATTGTTCCTTGTTGCTAACCTGTTCATTACTCTATGATCTTTAAAAAATTGTAAATGACTGCTTCCTCTTTTGTTGGCTGGGGAAACACTAAATTTTGACCAGTGAATTGAGTCCTCAGTATGGCAGGAAACCCCAACAGCACTGGTAGACCAAGCTATTTTCTTATAATTGGTGAATGCTTTTCTTTTCTTTTTTTTTCTTTTTTTAAAAAAGTACTGTGCTGTATTCTATAGTTATGCTCTCTCCTTATATCATCCAGTGGTCATATAGTCACCTGTTTCTCTACTCTTCTTAAGGATACTTTCCTGATTATGGTATTTGAGGCATTTAATTATAGCTTGCCTAGACACATATGGATGTCTGCCCTAAGGTTTATTCCATGGATGCACTCTAGAGTCACAGTGTTGTTCACCCTAAGTTGTTCATGTCCTTTATAATGTAGGCTACCTTCTCCTCTCCTTTCACTCCTTTTCATCTTCTTTAGCACATTTTGGTCACAGATTACCCTTGACACTCTGTACCATTTGGCTGCATTCCCTGTGATTCTAGATGTGACTTCCTCATTCAGACTTACCTTCTCCTCAAATAGCCCCTCCCAAATGCTTGAAGCTGCTACACTCTTCCATTATTTTCCCTTCTGTCCCATTTTAGCTTCCCCTGATTTCCCCCATTTGCTGCCATGACAGTTCTCTTGCCAGTACTCAGTTTTGCTCCACGTGGCTTCAATTTTGCATTCCACTCTCCTTTCATTTGGTGAAATTCCTGTTTAGAGTCTGCTTGTAATGCCACATCATCTGCATACAGCATCTTTGTTGATCTGCCCCCTTCAACCTGTTTGCTAGTATAATCCACCACCAATATGAACAGCAGTGGCCTCAGAGCTAACACCTAATGCACACTTACTTCTACTCTGATCCCTCTTAAACTGAACACTATTCTTACTTGCATCATTGGGTCCTTGTACAGCTATCCATCCATAACCCCTGTTTACTAATTTTTCCGTAACTAATTCTACCAGTGGTCAGCTTTTTTGGGACCTTGTCATATGCTTTCTCCAGTTCTAGGAATGCCCAGTTGTACTCCTTCTTAGTTTCATAGGTTCATAGGTGTGTACTCGGCTAATGGCCCTGGAGCCTTTACAAGCCTAGCCCATAGGATTACCCTGGCATCATGCCACCCAACCTTAGTTCATACTGCCTCTGTCGAGTAGAGCCACTGGAGTGATCCCCAGGGTGAATTTTCTATTTCCCATCCATTCATCAAGATTCCTCTTGAAGAGGGCCAGTGAGGTGCTCTGCTTGACATGTATGGAAAGTCTATTCCATAGCAAGGGCAGTCTCTGGGTTATGAACCTGTCCCTCCAGTATGTTTTGTTGATTGTGGTAGTGAGGTTGAGGTCTCTGGAGCGTGTGGTGCGGACGGATTGTGATTTCTTTAGATGTAGCATTTCTAACAGAGCTGTGTCAGACATGGCTTTGTAAGTCAAGCAGAGATCGCCTCTAAGTAGGCGATAAGAGACAGAGAATAGTTGGAGTTTTTTGAATCTGTCCATATAGGACAAGTGTTTAAGGCCTAGGATCCTCTTTGTGAGGTACTTTTGTGGCCCCTCCAGTTGTTGCAGGTGTCTAGTGAGGTACATGCCAAATGGGGCATTGTACTCAATGATTGGCCTAATGAGGGAAGAGTAGAGGGAGACAATGACCTCTTTCTTCCTGGATGCAAAACCCTTAGTAATGAGATGGGCCACATAGAAGGACTTTCTGATCACAGTGGCAATGTGGTGGTCAAAAGAGAGGTTGCTGTCAACCTGTGTTTCCAGATATCTTATAATGCCATCTGTGTTCAGTGGACTACCATCAATGTGGTAATTCAAGGGAACCGGGTTTTTCCCAAAGGGGATGAAGACACATTTTTGGCATTGAGCTTAAGGCCATGGTTCTGACATCAGTCGTTGGTCTCATTGAGGCCTTTCTGTAGGATGTCAGCATCACTTGGGGAGTTAATAATAGCTCCCAACTTGCAATCATCTACGAACTTTGTCAGCCAGAGTCCCTTCGTGTTGGTCTGGACTTCAGAGAAGTAGATGACAAACAGGAGAGGACCCAGGACCGAACCCTGTGGGACTCCACCCATGATTGGTCGGTAGTCTGACTTGGAGTCAGCTACTTTCACACTGTGGGTTTTATCTGTGAGCCAGTTTACAACCCACCTAGTGATATATGGGTTGATGCCTAGCTTAGTAAGTTTTTCTATGATTCCTAAGTGGGGAATGGCATCAAAGGCCTTGGCCAGATCAAGGAAGGCTGTATGAACCACTTTACCTTCATCCACAGCTCTGGTGCCTGACTCAAAGAAGTCAACCAAGTTAAGCAGGCATGATCTACCCTTCACAAAACCAAACTGTGTAGGATACAGAGTTTAGCTTCTTCTGAACTATATGTCTCACTGTAAACTTTAGGTCAGTTGTGCTGCATCCTGATCTAATCCAAACTGCTCATTTCCCATTTTACTTTCTACTTCTCTGCATATTCATTTATCAAAAATCCTCCCCAGAACTTTCATGCAATGTGACAGGAGTCTAATACCTCTGTACTGCCCACAGTTGTGAATGTCTCCTATGTTCTTGTAGACTGGCAGTAGAATGCTTATTCTCCAGTTATCTGGGATAGTTCTTTCTCTCCATACTACTATGAATGCCTTCTAGAGCCATTTGTCCCCTAACTCACCCAACATCTTCATCATATCTGCTGTGACCTCATGCAAGCCTGCTGCTTTCTTTAGTGCTGTTCTTACTTCTTCTAGGGTAGGTTCTTCTTCCTCTTTCATTGCATGCTACGTGTTTGACAGTACAGATTCTGTGGAGTTTTCTTCATTCAGAAGCTACTGGAAGTACTCCTTCCATATGTCTTTGATGTCCTGTGGACTGAAGAGCAGGTTGATGCTGGCATCTTTTCATTTTTATATCTTTGCCTTGAACCTGATAGAGCTCCTCAGTATCATCTGCTGTGTCATTTTCCAGAAGCTGTTAGAATGCGCCTGATGGCTTGTTCTTTGTTATTTTGAGTGCTCTCAGTCTCTTTGTTAGCCAACCTGTATTCCTTCTTATCCTGGTCTATCTTTTCTATCACTTTTTTCTGCACTACTTCTTTTTTGACCACTTCCTAGACTTCAGCATTCCACCATCAGCTTTCCTTAAGTATCTTATTTCCATACCTGGCTTGGCTGCATACCTGTTCTATAGTCTTCACACATGTTGTTTTGAAACTCTACTGTTCTTCGACTCTACCTATTTCTTCTTCTTCCTGAGGAGTTTGAGCCCTGAATATTTCCTTGAACTCTTGGAGCTCCAGTCAGTTTCCAGGTCTTCATCCTAGTCTCTGTTATCCTTTGAACCTTCTCTGTCCATTGCTTGCTGCTGATTATGGACACTAGTGATTTATGTTGTGGGCCAACTGTCTCACTGGGGAGGACTTAGCAATCCTTTCCTTACTAGGAGGAAGTCTACCTGAGTTTCATGTTAGCCACTGTTGTAGGTGATCTTCTGACTGTCTATTTTGCCACCATCAAGCCTTTTGTTTGACAGAAGTCTAGACTGGCCTCTCCTTCTTTATTCCTATATTCCCACACATGTGCACCAAGGCAGTCTTCATATCCTGTTCTGTCTGTTCCAATATGAGCATTCTGGTCCCCCATTATCAACATCAAGTCATTTTGTCCTGTTTTATCTAGTAGGTCCTGCAGCTGCTGTCTGAGTGCATTCTTTTCCTTGCCATCACAAATCTGCTTGCGGGGCATAGGATGAGATTATGAATACTGACCTGTCTTACCACTGGAGTCTGACTGCCATGAGTCTATCATTAATTCTGAAGGCATCCCATACTGTCTTCAAAAGACTCTCCCTTACCATAGTTTCCACACCACTTCTAGTCTGTCTTAACCTGGAGTAGTATACTGTGGAAACCAAGTAAAGTGGCTTTTCTTCACTATCCTACTTTTTTTACTATTTACAGCATGCCTGTGAGTCTTTCTATACTAGGTTTAATGATTTCAATACCTTCATTTAATGAATGTTACAGATCTGCCATTTTGAAGCCTCAGAAAGGCTAGCATTTCTACAACAGAAGGCAAAATAACAAAAGAAAACACCTCAAATTATTAGCTGTAAACAAAGCATTTAATTGAGTGCTTACTGTCTCATCCTGTGCATTTAAACTTTAAATACCAAAGAACTTGTGTTTTTACTTAATGAGCTGAGAGAGGGCGAGAACAAACAAAAAAGCTCTTTTCCATTGTATATACCCATGTGCACCCTCCCTAAAACACTGTCTTTTTGAAAGACGTCACAGATAACCAACACTTTTTAGCTTTCTGAATTTTGAAAGGCTATGAGTGCCTTTCCTAGGATTCAGCTAATCAGTTTCCTATTGCAGAAATCTGTAGTATAACCTCTACTTTTAAAATGTGAGTTCCAGTAATACTTTGTGACTGTAGTCCAGAGACCACACATGCCGAGATGTTCTCTCTTATTTTTTGTTTTGACAGGGTGGTTCACTTGAAACCAAGTGAACTGGTCCCTATGCCTTGTAGATCTAATGCTTTTAGTTCTGGTAACCTTTGTGCCAAGGTTCTGGTGTCAATTACTCAGGTTGACAATAATCTCACATTCGACCATCATGTGGCAGCGGTGGTCAGAAATGCCTTTTACTTAATTCATCTTATATGTAAAGGGATTGCATCCAGAAAAAAGAAAAGTTATTACCTCTCTGTACTCCTCCCTTATTAGACCTATGATCGAGTATAATGCCCCATTTGGTATCTACATCTCCAAACACCTGCACCAACTGGAAAGGCCACAGAAATACCTCACAAAGAGAATCCATGGCCTTCAATACCTGTCCTATGCGGACAGGCTCAAATCACTATCACTCTACTCAGTATCATACAGATTGCTCAGAGGTGATCTGTGTCTCACCTACAAGGCAATATCAGACCCTGCCCTACTAGAGATGCTCCATATCCGTAAGTCTAACTCCTCACACATTACCCACTTGATAGGCCTAAATCTAATATGCCACATCAACAAAAGCTGCTGCAGAGACAGGTTGTCTCCCAGAGGCTGCCCTGTCTCTGGAATGGACTTCTCATACATGTCAAACAGAGTACCTGACTGGCCCTCTTCAAACGCAACCTTAATGAGTGGATGGGAAAGTGGCTAACATGAAACTCAGGTAGACATCCTCCTAGTAAAGCAAGGATTCCTAAGTCTTCACCAGTGAGACAGCTGGCCCACAGCATAAACCACTAGTGTTATTTTGCCTTCTGTTGCAGGAATGCTAGACTTTCTGATGCTTCAAAATGGCAGATCTGTAACATTCATTAAATGAAGGTATTGAAAATATTAAACCTAGTATAGAAAGACTCACAGGATCAATGGCCTCAATCAGATGCCCTATGCAGCACAACTGAAGAAACTCCA
Organism: Protopterus annectens; assembly: GCF_019279795.1. Lineage (NCBI taxonomy): Eukaryota > Metazoa > Chordata > Ceratodontiformes > Protopteridae > Protopterus > Protopterus annectens. The sequence continues at coordinate 948,447,341 of NC_056745.1, read as the reverse complement.
GCTGTACTTGGTTGCATACCGCCTACTCAGAGGTGATTTCTGCCTGATATACAAGGCCATGTCCAACCAAGAATTGATGGACATGCTTCACCTAAAGAAAACCTTATCCCCTTGAGCCACACGCTCTAGGGATCTAAACCTCACCACAACAATAAATAGGATGTGCTGGAGGGATAGATTCCCATCCCAGAGACTTTCCATGCTTTGGAACAGGATTCCAATCTACATTAGGCAGAGCTCCTCGTTAACACTCTTCAAGAGAAGATGGATGGATGGGAAACAGAAAGTTTACCCCGGGGATCACTTCAGTGGCTCTGCTGGACAGAGGCACAGGGATCTAATCTAATGCGGCGGCGAAAGCCATCACATTCTGGCTAAGCTTATAAATGCCTTTGGGTAGATAGCCTAGTACCTACCTATGAACCTATGAACCTATAAATATGTCCCAGGGGTTCCACCCTTGTCCCTCATTGACAGGGATGACAGGTGCTGACTGAGGTTTCTTTTCTGGGGATAAACTCATGGCTAGGCTTGTAAGAGCCCCAGGGCCATTAGCCTAGTAACCTCCTATGATCCTATGAATTAGACATATATCTAAGTATTCTCTATTCATATTTGGGTATTTGGTAGGGTATTTGATTAGAGACTTAGGGACACAGGTGGACAGTGGTCTCACCTTCGATAACCACATCACCACAACCATCAGGAAATCCTTCTATGTGGCACACCTCATCACTAAGGGCTTTTCATCCAGAAAAAAGGAGGTCATCGTTCCACTGTACTCATCCCTCATTAGACCCATTATAGAATACAATGCCCCGTTTGGTATGTACCTCTCAAGATATCTGCAACAACTGGAAGGCCACATAAATACCTCACTAAAAGAATCACAGGCCTAAAGCAGATGCCCTATGCTGACCGTCTAAAAAAACTCCACCTATACACTGTCACATATCATCTACTCAGAGGCAATCTCTGCTTAACATACAAGGCCATGTAAAACCCAGAGCTGTTGGACATGCTACATTTAAAGAAATCCCAATCCCTCAGAGACACATGCTCCAGGGATCTAAACCTTGTCATCACAATGAACAAAACATGCTGGAGGGATAGGTTCCTGACCCAGAGACTCCCCATACTCTGGAATAGACTGCCCATACATGTCAAGCAGAGCACCTCTTTAGCCCTCTTCAAAAGGAACCTTGATGATTGAATGGGAGATAGGAAATTCACCCTGGGGATCACGTCAGTCACCCTGCTAGACAGGGGTCCAGAGAAGTAAATACTACAGGAAGAAATAGCCAGGGAATTGTTATGGCTAGGCTTGTATATGTCCTACGGCCAATAGCCTAGTACCAACCTATGAACCTATGGCATACTATTAGTCACTGGTCAATTCATCTATGGGGACCATCATTTCTGGCAGGGCTAGTCAGGGTATGCTACCACCCCTTTTATCAGATCCTTAAGCCTCCTGATTAAGACTTTGCAAGGTCCACGCTCAACCTTATCTTTGCCATTTTTAGCCTTCTCTTTTTTCTCTCTTTTTCTCATTTCTTTTTCTTTTTTTGGTTTAGTCTCCATCATTCCAGGACTCCCATTTTTGCCCAACAATCCTATATCATGTGTCCCATATTACTAGAGTCATAACATTTTCCTTTGAACCCACCTTTTTTCTTATCTTGGTTTTGATTTTTCTCTGCTTCAGCTTCATTTGCAAATACTGACTTTTTAATCTGATTTGCTTTTGGTTTAACCTCTTACTCCAACTGGTGGACAACAATCATCATATGTGTGTGCTTTCCCTTTTACTAAGACTGTTTTTCTAAAGCTGTGCTGTTAAGGCTTCTGTTACATTTTCTAGAAATGCATAGTTATCGTTCTCTTGTGCATTTTGCACATTCAGGTTCCCCATGTCTCCTAATTTAATTTTTTTTGTTCTAGTCTTCCCTGAGGATGGGAAATAAGTCATGTAGGAACCTCTAAACTTTGTCCTAGTGTGCGGTACCATAGCAGATACTTGGGGTAGTTTTACTCCTTTTCCGTTCTGGTAACCTAGCCATTGCTATTGCACTTAAATTCTTCCTCATTGGTCATTTATACCGTCTCATTCCAGTCTCTAGTTTATTTCTTCTTTCTGTTCAATGTTCTTTGCAAAAGTTTCATCTTCTCCCTACAGATTTTATTGCTACTTGTAATTGTTGGTGATTTTGAGGTTTGTCAATCACTGCATTTGCTAATGTTGTGACAGGACATTTTTGTTTGGGTTGTGTGTCTTTATCTCACACTTGGGCTGAAGGGGTAACCAGAGGATTTATAATAGTATTGCTGGAGTAAGGAGGAAAGCTCTTTCTCCATGCATTGGCACCCTATAGGATGGCATCCTTTACTGGTGTTTCCCCTACCTTATCCCAGTTTGTTTCTGAGACCTGATAGCCACATACTGTAGCTATCTGCCACATTTCCTTTTATGCTGTTTAACATCTCTTTTCAGATGCCATATTCTCCCCTGTTTGCCTCACCATGTCCTAGGTTCAACCCTCACCATTTAATCTCTTGTAGTGCTACTTTCAGGGATTTTACTACATCATTGCCAAAATCAGTTTGATCAGTCGAGTTATCACTTTTGTTATTACCTGATATACATTGTCTACATCTTTCAAATATGTCTTTAATTCCTGACTTTGCTTACTTTCCTTTCAAGCATCCTTTTCATTTTCATAATTTCATTTTGTGCACCTTTATTTCAGTTGTATGACATGCACTTGTGCATCCTTTTTTTAATTTAGTACACTGTTGCATACAGTCTCTGTGACTTCTTAGTTCAGTACTGCACAGGACATCAGCTGAATAATCAAGGCTGGAAAAAAATCTTTTGGATGACTCCTTCAGCCGTAGTAAAAGGATAACTACACACATCATCAGCTTACCCAAGGAGATAGATGCATCAGTTAAGCATAGCAATTTATCCATCACTTTAAATCTGGTCTATTTTGTTGGACATTCCTCATGTCTTTCTGTGGTTGTGTGTACTGTAGTGGGGTCTGTGCACTTATGGTGATTGTCGACAGTATGTGTATTGTGAATATGTACCCTGGCCTGTGTACAGACTGTGGTTGATGTCATTGTTCTTGATCCTATTCTATCGGGTCTATACTAGAACACCGAACATTCAAAATGTTGAGTGTTCTAATATCGAACACTAGCAATCGAAAAAAAAAAACATTGAACATTTGGAACAGCAAATTTTTTCCTAGGGAAAAAATTTGCTGTTCCAAAACACATACACACAACACAAGCACACCAATCAAACAGCAATCCACACACACATACACCTAAACTCTTACACCTAACCCTACACTAAACTATACATACACCACTAACTATCCACTTACCTTAACCCAAACCCTAACCCTAAGGTCCGTCACTATCGCACAGTCACCTCACCCACGCCCTAACCCTAACTCACCTAACCTGCCCTAACCTACATGCCCACACAATCGCACACTTACCTGACCCACGCCCTAACCCTAACTCACCTAACCCTCCCTAACCCACACATCCACAGAATCGCACACTTACCTGAACCTGACCTGTAACTTTCCACCAGAGTGCTGAAAATACCAAAGCAACAGAAACAGACAACCAAATTCTTTCCCTAGGAAAAAAATTGGTTTCCTGTTTCTTCGATATTTTCAGTGGGTAGATATTAGAACACTCGACATTTCAAATATAGACCCATTCTATCTTATGTTACATGCTGCTCCAGTGTACGGTACCCTATCGGCTCACATGTTTGTAGGGTCAAACACACACGTGTCCCATACCAAAGACAGGCATTGGACCACACTGTGTCATGAACCAGTTTATGTAGGTTAGTGTGTGAGTGGCACATATGAGGATGGTGTTTATCAGACAGTCCATATAGTGTCATGCAAAGAAAATGGACTGAGTACTGAGTTCACTCTGACAATGACACAAAATACCAAAATTGTAGAATAAAGAAGTTACAGAGTTCCACGACAGATTTACCTTTTATTAAACAAAAAGAAGTAAGCGCTTTCGCGATCTACCCAGACCACTTCTTCAGACTATATTACAATGTCAAACTATCTAACCAAGTATTTTAAAGCTTTACCTATTAACACATAGCAGTTAATTAGTCACAATTACCTACTTAAAGCTGTAAGTAATTTACATAAAGATTCCTTTCAGTAAAAACTTTTTTTTAAAAACCAACACTTCTTATTAGCCATTGGCATTACATTGTATCAGGTTCAATCTTAAAAAGCAACACAGATTATATAATATTATACATAAGAAAATAAAAATATACAAATACATATGTATAAAAAATATAAAGATAAATACATACTTATAAAATTAATAAAGCATGCCTATAAAGTGCATGTATATTTATATTGTTATAATAAAACCTAGCAAAGTCTTGACCATCTTGACAGACAAAAATTAAATTATTTAATATACTCTTGAATTCAATTGGGAGGAATATAGACCTAGGTCAAGGGCAACATACTGCATAATAAAGCATGGATATATTTAAATAATTTTATGCAAGGGCATCAGCATCTGATTAATGTTTCAGATGTCGAGCCTTTAGGAAAGGTTTAAGCAATACTGCATCATTTATACCTGGGTGCTTATCAGCATTTAGTTTTATTATCCACTTTTGTTCAGATTCTTCCTTTCTGTTTTTTATGTCACCTCCTCTTATGCCTTCCTTAACTACCTCAAGCACAAAAAATTTAAAATTATGGTATTTCCCTTCTTTTAGAATATGTTTGGCTAGAGCATTAGTTTCTTTACCTGTCGCAATGTCTTTAGTATGTTCTAAAATTCGTTCTTTTAACATCCTATTTGTTTTACCTATATAATATGCTTTACATATCTGACAAAATCTGAAGTATACTATGTTTGTAGTTCTACAATCTGCATACATATTTGCTTCTATTCTGAATTTATTGACTGGATGAAAAAAGGCAGTGCAAGAAAAAATGTATCTGCATGCTGTACATTTTCTACAACGGTAGGTACCTTTCCTCTGTGATGTAACCTCATGTATGATATTGTGTGATTTATAACATAACTGCCTTTATAAAGACTTTTTGTTAATGAAGGAAAAGTGTGGTACTGAGTCTATCATTGTTTCCAAATCCTTGGATGCAGTTAAAATATTCCAATTCTTTTTAAAAAAATCACAGAACACATTTGTATCGCTGGTAAAGGTAATAGGAAAACGCAGTCTCATGTCATTTGTTGTCTGTCCTTTGTCTCTTGGTTTCCTATTCCCTCTGAGAAATAAGGATGACCTTTGCTCCCTCTTTCAGCAAGTGCTTCATTGACACATAAATCTATTTCAGATTTAGAATAGCCTCTGCTGTTAAACTCGTCCTTCAGTGTTTCAGTTGCTTGCATAAGTTCACTGTCACTGTTGTGTTTTCTCATGTTCCTAATCATCTGTCCTTTTAGGACATTTCTGCTAACATGTCTGGGATGCATACTACCTTTATGCAGTAAACAATTTTTCCTTGTCGGTTTCCTGTATAGACTAGTTTTCATACCCTTTAACCCAGATTTTTGAACCATAACATCCAGAAATTCGATTTTATCATAAGAATATTTATAAGTAAATTTCAAAAAAGTTGTTGTAGTATGCAGATAATCTATAAAGTCTTTTAATTCAGTTTCTGACTACTCATGTCCTTGCAATAAACATGTGTTTTCCCACTGCACCAAAGCTAGACTGGCGTAGCTATTGGAACAGGCAGTGCCCATAGCTACGCCTATCTTTTGTAAATAATAATGTTCACCAAAATTAAAAACATTATTCTCCAAGACTATTTCTAATAATCCACATATCATTCCAACTTTTGTCATTGGGGAATGATTGCTTATCAATAAGTAGTTCTCAAATCCTTTCAATACCCCATTGGTTAGGAATGACTGTAAAAAGAGAATTAATATCAAGTGTAACTAACAAAAAGTCTTGATGTAATCCCTTTGTCTCTATATATAATTTCTGTAAAAAGGTCTTGGTATCTTTTAAAATTGAGTTACATGTATCTAAAACAAGGTGCAAGTTCTTTTCTATAAAAATTTACAGTGGTTCCATGGCCCAGCCTTTACTAGAGACTATTGGTCATATTAAGCTTGTGTACCATATGTGGCTGTGTTCACATTGGTTGTGGGTATGCACTTCCTCACAGGTGTCTGTTACTCTGTGCTGTGACATGCCTGTAGAGCCTGCTATATTTGCAGGTACATGTATATTCCCCTATACAAAATGTAGGCCAGTGTTATGGCAGTCTGCCTGTAGTTTGCACAGTGTTTTGTTACATGCCTAGCAGCTTAATGTAATTACCCAGTGTGATGTTATGTCCAGATATTTGCAAGACGTACTGCTGCCAGGCCACCATAACTGTTGTGTATTTCTGACAAAGCAGTGGAGTTCTGTACAGAGGTATGTCACTAACTACTGGGTAGTATGTGGCCATGTGACCTCTGCACCCCCAGTTATTATGTGTCAGGACAGACATGTGTGTGTGAATGCATAAACTGTGTTGGCATATGTAGTCCAGTATTTACGTGATATACCCATGTACATAGCTGTTAACATCCACATTGTCAGGCTTGATCCACTTGTGTCGCATGAAAGGGATCTGTGTATACCTCTGGACTGACCAGAGAGTGCCAGATTGTCCACATATAATATATTGGTCATATCTCTGCTGTAGTCCACAGGATTATTACTATGCTATCAGTGGTACTGTACTTTGATGTCCTTAGGATGTCTGTCAGTAATCGATGGCTACATGTCAATAGCAGATGTGACCTCCCACACACAACATGTCTGTTAAGACAACCCCTGTTACAGCAACAACAGTCTACATATATACCTGCAATACATACATGACATTCCCTTGCACTAAGAGGTTGAGGCTATTGGTGCTGAGGTAGGACTGCACTCCATGTTCTGGACATGTGGTAAACATATATATATATATATATATATATATATATATATATATATATATATATATATATATAGACATATACATATCTACATATACACAGCTATATGTGTCTATGCATATACAGATATATAGATATATATGCACATATAGTTATGGATATCTATATATATATCAACATAAATAGGTATATCTGTACATATATGATGTACATACACACACACACACACACACACACACACACACACATATGTATATATATATATATATATATATATATATATATATATATACACACACACAGATCTATACATGGTCATATATATGATGCACTATAACAGATGTGTATAAATGCATATATATGAATAAATATGTGTATGTACATGTAGACATATATCTAGATATGTATATGTATATATCCATATCCTTGTCATGTGTAAACATTACTGTTGTGTATACCTTCCCAGATGTATCACACCATATGTATCTGATATGTGTATATTTAGATATAACAATATATGTGATGCAACAGTAATATCAATAAGATGTACTATACAATTGTAGGAATTACAGTGATTGTTCAATACTATTCAATATGTCTACTGAAAGATGTATTGGAAATACAACTGTCTTCACAGCTGTCATGACATAGTGGTTAACTGTTGTGACTATAGTGTACAGGGTCCTTGGTTCAAGACCTGCAAGGGGTGTTTATTTTGTTGCTGGGCAGAACAAGGGCTGTTGGAAACAGAGTAGTTAAGGCAGTTTTGAGCAGCTTTAAGTGCATTTGCGCAGATTTGCACAAAGCTAATCGGTGCTAACGTACAGTTAAACGTACGGGCACTTACACCGTGTAGGCTTTGCTTACCAGTGCGCAAATGTGTTTAGCTGTTATATTGAAGCAATGCTGACACCTGCTAAGCATGGCTCAGCCCTAGTAACCAGTGCTCACATCCCAGTCTGATAACATAGGAGGGTAATGACATCTGTAATAAGTGTATGTAATGCCATGTACATAACATGCGTCTATGTGCTGGCATTACAGTAGCAAGGGTTGTAAGTGTCATGTCTGCTACACTTGGGTATCTAAGACCTGTACATCACTCTTATCCATGTGAATGTGTTACATACAAGGGTAGTATCCCAGGTAATGTGCCGTCACACTGGCATGTATTGTATCATGCCATTACAACTGTTGACAGTGCTTTCTCAAGCAAGAGTAGATTGCTAATTGTAGTACTGGAAACAAGCACCCCTGCATGCATAGATGGAGTCCGAGTCCTCACTGTCATGTTCCTGGTGTGTGAGTTGTGTCACAGTATATATCCCCTACTGGATAATGATCTGACATGTGGAAATTAACTGTAGACTACTGCCTGCACAGCACATGTCAGCGAGGGCTGCCAACATGTAGTAATGGCATACATATTGGTGCCAGATGTCTATCTGTCGACACATTCATCCTACTGCATAGCTAGTTGGAAAGGTGATGTCTGTCAGTCCCTGTACAGATGTGCAGATGGCAGGTATCCAACTTGGATACATACAGGAAACCTATGCTTGACTGACACTGACATGTCTGCCCAGCTGTGTTATAACTGGCACAGATACGACACACCACCCTGTATGCACCACATACCATGGGTACCTCCACTACACTACCACAGTCAACAGAACATGCTTGGGTACAGGTCTCCAACACAGACACTAACCATGTTTTGTAATACATGTTGCATACATGTCAACTGGATCACCTCAGTGGCCATTTGCAGGAGGCACCCAGAGGATTGGCTGATGCATGTTGCTCTCACCCTGAGGGTTACCACAGTGGTCTCTGTAGATAGATTGCCTGCTGGCACATGGCAGGTGACATAATACCACTGTACACACATCCCCTATACTTCTCATCTCTTCATGGACAATAGCCAGGTACACACCTATGACCACCTGCAGCGATGCACCCCAGTACTGACAAATGTGTATGTGTGCATTACTGAGGATATCAGTGTCTGTGTGTTAATACAACTGTAGTTGGGAATACCATGAGGGCCTTCACACCCACCACAACACCCATTGCCATAGTTAGATATGGCTGCTGCTGTACCGGACATTACATTTACCCTGTTACGCTCCTCTCCCTAAAGGCTACCTGAGCCTTGCAGTACCAGCACAACACTGTTGTCCTAATCGGTTAATAGGCATGGGATACCCACTGAGTTCTGGCAAGTGTGTGTATGTGTGCATGTGTGTATATCTGTAGGGTACAGCATTCCAAGGCCACATACTCCTATTACAATACGCATTGCCACACAGTATTATGGATAGTGATGTTGCTGCCCATAGGAGAGGCATGACAATGCATCACCCTGCTATGTCCGTGGCATGTGCATTAGATGCATATCCCTGTAGTACCACTGTTGGGATGGACAATGGGATGTATCGCAGTCCTGGTCAATGTGTGATGGTTGGTATGTCAGAGTGTCATCATGGGTTCCAGTGTGTACAATATCCACAGTGGGGTGTGGGTGCTGTGTACACTGTCATTACACCATGGTACCCCCGGTACATGTCCCATGTACCACTGTATGGTCACCACTGTCACCATCAACCATACAGGTAACTGATAACATCATCCATCCCAGTTATGCATGTGCTGTATGCTGCCTACCTGTAACACATTGGACACAATGACAAGTTAGTTAGCACTGATAGGCCCAGGTCTCTCAGATGTATGTCTGCCTGTTATGTGTCTGTTAATGTGTATATGATGTCACATTATGTATTATCCATATACAACCATTACATCCCCCATTACCATACTGTACATGTCTGGGGATGTTCTGCATATAACATGCAACCTGGAACACATCTCATCCTAAACACTGTGTGGTGTGTGCAATGAAAGCCACACACATCAGTAGCACTACATACCTAGGTAGGGGTCTATTCCCAGTGTTGCCAACTAAGAGTGAGCGTGTATGTGGAGGGATCTACTTCAGGTTGCTGATTATACATGTCCCAGGGGGTCACCTGTCAATGTGGCACAGACACAGTAACTGTTATACATTCCTGTGACATGTGTTCAACTGTACCCAGGATATGTCAGCGCCATGGTGTCACCACAGTACCATACCCCTTGTGAGATATGACTACAGACCATCCTCCTGCTGACACATGTACACGTACAACACAAATGGATAACATTATGGAGACCGCAATCACTCAGTGTTATGAACAGCTATAATGTATCATGGCTGGACAGCTACACTATCTGACATGTAAGCATTAAACATTACTGCTGACATCATGTTATACAGCAGTACATTGACACACTGTAGTACAGTCATCGTGTGCATCAGAACCAGATTAGCCTGTCCCTGCATCGATGCTATGGATGATAGGGATGTGGCACAGGTATCATCATATGCACAGGGTTTATTGTTAGTTTGCCAGAGACTGAGGGTGGGCCATACATTTGACACCATGTGTGTGGGTGAGGGGTGTAATTTTCTGATATGGGTGTGGTGATGTGGTGTGTGTAAGTATGGGGTTGCTCTAGGTGTGTTTGTATAGTATGTGGGTATGCATGCACACAGTTCTGCCATGTAGCTGCCCTATACAAGTATTTTCGGACAGCTGCAGACCATACCTGGCAGGGTGTGCAGTTCACCGCCTCTGACCATGGACATGCGGACTGTGCCTTCCAGGGGTTCCATGGGCACATCCAGGTACAGGCCTCGATGTGCTACTCTCCCCTGATGACATATGTCTGCTGGAGCCAGGTCCCTCATGGGACTGGCCAGGGCCACTTGCACATGGCCTGCTGTGGTGTGGTGTGGACTGCACCCCCCCTGCAGTACTGGGGCTGGTACTGCCACTACAGGAGCGGCTTGTTGTCTGTGCATGTCATCGTCGACCGCCAGCTGTTGGTGTTGCTGGCCTACGTCCACACGGTCATTGCCCCACTCCCACCACATGTTCTAGCACGGACAATCCACGGTCGATGAGGCTCACCATTTCACCCAACTGTCTATCCATGACTTCGGTATAATCACGGAGAGCACCTGCAAGTTCATGGGAGTTATCGCTTACAGATTAGAGAGCAGCCCTCACAGCCTCAGACCCTGTCTGCTGCACAGTTCCATATGTGTCTGCACCCACATGACAGTCTGAGACATGCGTCTAATGGTAGCAGTTGTAGCACTTCTGCCAGGGGCATGATGACCAGCAGCCCTCCCACAAGCACCCCGATACATCTGCCTATGTGGTGCCCTGCCGGACATCCAGCTATGCCTGCTGTGTCCAGACACAGCAGGCATATATACCACACTCTCCTGTGCACTGCCACCAACCACCAACTCTCCCTCTGCTATGGCCACTGGTGATGGGGTATCTATAGGCATGGTGACTGTGTGTGTGGTTCGGGTGGATAACAGGGGATGTCAAACAATGGCACAGTTTTGGCCTCTGACAACTCCACCTGTGCCTCAATAGTCCTATCATCATTTTCGGTATCTATATGGGCACCAACATCAGATTGCATACAGGAGGGACCCTGACCCACCTCGCCACCTGTGTGGGGAAAGCAAGAAACACACTTTAGGACCTGTACGGCATTGCATAACAGTACGCACATACACATACACACACACACACACACACACACACACACACACACCCTGAAATTCCACCATAATACCTACCTGTCCCTGAGTTTACAGACAGTCCCAAGTTTATTCATGTAAGTTCCCCATCCTGCATCACACTTGGCAACACACACTCATTAATACCACTCATTAATGTATCATTCTTCTAAATGCCTAGACAAGTGATCACAACACAAGACCTGTTACTCCATTACCTCCTTGACTTGATTGGAGTAGGTTTTACAAGGCCTCACTGCTGTCATCCAGTGTTCACCCTGGGTATGTCTGGACATCGTGAGCATGGCCCCCATATGTTAGGGGCTATTATGTTCACTCCATAATGTCACGCACTGGAGTGTCATAAGTAACTATTGCTCAGTAGATGCAAGATCTGCTGCTCAATCAACTTATTATGTGGACAACAGTAATATCTGGATACACTCCCTGGTGCTGTCTAGTAATTCCCCAATGCATCTGTAGTGCTGCATATGTGGGTGGTCATTCACCTTTCTGCTGATTGCAATTTTCATGGCATACCTGGTGTCTAGTTTCTCTCCCAATGCATGCTCCATGCTACAGACCTTATTATACTATTAGCTGTCCTGTGATTACATATCAGACAAGTATTCCTGGTGTTTCTTTTGTCAGTCCATGTCCATGTACTGCATGATTCCAAAGGGAAGTACTGACGTATGAACAACCCCACAATCACCATACATGGACACCCACACACACACACACACACACACACACACACACACACACACACACACACACACACACACACACACACACACACACAAATCCTACATGCATCAACCCCCATCCACTCCACCAGATTGCACATACAGACAAAATACCCCCCATACCTACAAGTGAAGTTGCACAAAGATAGTACACACAGACGTCCCATTACCCATCTGTCAACATGCATAACATATGGTTCTCAACAGCATGCAGTGCAGCTATAGTAAATCCATGCTGGCAATATTATACATGTGTGTGATTCATGGGCTTTGCTAGTAGGTGATGTCCCTTCCCCTGGAAAACACTGCACCCATGTAGACAGTATTGCTGTGCACCTGTTCTGCACCCTGCCATGTACTGTGCACCATACCTCACAGGTGTACACACCATTGCTGAATGTGTATTACTGTGTCAGTTATGTCTGCTCTAATGCTCACAGCCCCTATGTGTTTGTCCGACACATACCTGGGATGATATGTGGACAGATGTCATTTGTGAATGCCTGATGTCTGATTTACAGATCTCAACATCAGCGGTGCATGTATGGCCAATATGATACTATTACACTGACAACCATCAAACCTTACCATGGCTATGGGGAGTGCACACACCCATATTGATATGACACCCTCTTCCTTGATATGCCATGGTACCACATCACTGCATATGTTAACATTACATGAGCCTGATATGTGACATATGTCCTGTAAATTCAAATGCAGTGTCTAAAAAATGTGTTAGTCATGCTGATGCTGACCATGATGCATACACTTCGTGGGTGCATATGTGTGCACGCCCTTATCATGACGGTTTGTTGCACCTACTGTTATGTGTACTACATCAGTCATTATTCCTGGCAGGGGTATACTGGCATAGGCCATCTGCATTTGCCAGTATATGGTCAGTCTGCCCTACACATGTCCCCCAACTCTGCATGATTGCAGGGTCATCTCGTGCACACCCCTTGGAGATCACACACTGCCATCACTATTTGCTGTGGAGTCAGGGTTACATCTGCCATAGTTCCTGAACCTGACTGCGTGCACATAAAGCCATTCATAGCATCCTTAGAATCCCTGCTGCAATGCAGTGGTGTGTCATGATGACACCCCCCACCTTTAGCCTTTTTGCAGATGCTTGACAACTATGGCCTACACACGTGTGTCAGTTTCCAGTGTCCCAAACACTGCACACCACATGTAACAGCTAGTCTCAGCTACTGACTGGCAAACATACAGATGTACACTAGCACTGGCACAGTACAGATGGAGATGATCGGCCTGAGGTGGGGTGAGGCATTGGTGGTGCAACACATGTAGCTTACATGATACTGTCTGTAGGTTTCCAATGTGGTCATGGTACACCAGTACACATTGCAACACATGACTTTTGGGAACCTCTTCTGTTATGCATACACTACCTGTAGAGAGGCCTGGCTGATGTGTCCTGTGATAGAACTGTCAGATCTGATTACCCTAACCCATAGGCCACACCTTGCAGAGTCCAGGCAATTGCTGACACTAGTACTGCACAGCCAGTACTTGCTAGACATTCCTGAAACCCCCTCAGTGTTGTGGCATGTTACTGGGCAACCCACATGACCAGTTTTCTACATGTGACATAGTTTGTCTTGAATGGCCATCTGTTTATTTCCTACATCATTCCTGTCCCATACATCCTTGCCACATAAATGACTATCTGCACTGTTTGCCATGGCATATGCAATGGTGAGGTATGGCTACATGTCCAGCTCATGGGTGCTACCTGTTGGGTATGAGTCCCACACCATGTCATGTAAGATGTGTGCAAGCCATGCCTGCCTCTGTTGCAGGTAAGTGTGCACATTTGATGGCCAAACATCTTGACAGCAAACCAATATGTGGTGTGACACTGGGGACATGTACTGGCTGAAAGGTGCATGTCCATGACAAATGCATGCAGTCAGTACCTCAACAGCTGCTTCCACTATATTTTATCTGGAGTGTGTGCACACATATGCGTCCAGTGTTTGTGAAGGTATGTATTCCCCATATTTGCTGCCCTATCCTACGATCCTGTATTACACACTCATTGCTCATGTTGGGACCACATTGCAGGTTTTAAGGCTTGTGTACTGCTGTATTATGATATTCTGTAGTGTAGATCTGTAACAGTTGTCATTGTAATACTGGTATATACACTGTTGTAGCACTGTATAAATGTGACATTTCACGCATGTCCCTACTGTAGGCCATTTGTCTCACCATTATGTTCATCCCTGTGGACACATTTTGCAATGGCAGGATGTTAGTTATATTGTAGGTGTCTGCCATACCCATCAGATAAACCATCATGGTCACCACTGTGATGCAGTGCAGTTAACAGCAGCAATATGCAAACATGTACGGCATGCATTATGGTTAGGTGTGTTAGATGTGTGCATGGAATATAACATAGCCATTACATGACCAGTGTATTATCAAGCATGAACATAAACCATACTCACCAGCTACAGCCTGCTGCCTTGGTGGTATGCCAGAGGGACATACATAAGAGTGTGAGAGATGTGATGTCAGTAGCCACACCTGTGGCATTGGTACACGGTGGGTGCAGCATTACAGTACATCAGCAGTACAAGTCCACAATACTACAGCTTATGCACATCTGTTTATTACTACTTTGCAACAACAGACTATATATATGTCATCTCACATATGCATGATCTACCTGTACAGATGCAGATGGATATGCAGCAGTGGTCTACTGATGTGCCCTGCGGCCTTACCTGCACACTCCTTGGCCAGTGTGTGGGTAGCACCCACCTCCACTATGGTCTCCGCCAGTTGTTGCGCATGCGGGCAGGCAGGTGCCATGAGGCTGATGATGAGCTCCTCACCATGTGTCAGGGGGGATGGATGGCATGACCCCCCTGTTGTGAGGTGATCCCCCCAGACTGCAGCAGCACGCCAGCAGGCATTGCGAAGCAGGTCGCTGCAATGATGCAGGACCTGCTCATAACTGCGGTTATGCAGGTCGACATCATTGACCCTGCAGACTAGATCATTCCACAGGGTGGTCCATTCCTACTGCTCATGGGCTGTCCTTCCAAACAGCACCTGGTAGTGCTGTACCAGCTGGTTGATGATGACTCATTTTCATCTGCTGAATACACTGGTAACCGGCAGTGTGACATCTTGCCTGAAAGACATAAAGATGGAAACAGGTCTGAGCAACTCATACAGCACAGTTACCATAGTTCTTAATACACATCTCTGTCTCCCCCCACCATATCTGTGACAACAAACTGTTCACACAACTCAGTAGGTATGGCTACAGCTTACCTACCATTGGGACATTTATCGTATTGAACCATGCTTTGTGCCATGTGTTTGTAGCCATGTTCCCTGTGGGGACACTATCACTGCTGGCCTATTGCGGACAATGTCACCTGCATGCCATTGTAAGGGCCACTATGGTTCCATATATGCATGTGGTCTGTTTGCTATGTTTTTGCTGCACATCTGTTGTTATGTGTTATTGAGGATATCTGTGCATGCCGTTGGATATGATGCGGGATTGTGTGGACTATTACTACCCACATATGTTCTATATCAGTGGCACAATAGCATGTTTAGGTAACAGTTGCCAGCAGAACCACCTCTCCCACCTCATCTGGCCATGTCACCAGGCCACATCATATGTGGGACCCACCCTGGGGCCTCCTCATCTACTGGTCCTGCACTACCTTCGGGTGGGGCCACCTCAGGGGATGGTGTCCCCCCCCCCGGGAGCACAGACAGATATGATCCTGTCACTCAAGGTCAGGTCCAGGGTCTTTTGCATTGGGAACTCCACAGAGACTTGTGGGATGTGCTACAGCACCTTGAGGCCCTCAGTACACAATCACAGGGTCCACATGCTCCTCTTGCTCAGCCTCCGGCCCAGGCACCTTCAGGGCCATGAAGCTGCTGTTGTGACTGGCAATGGCTGGGGGCATTGTTCCCATTGTTTCTATATGGGAGCTCATGGGGCTTCCACATCGCAGACAACACCCACCATCCAGAGTGTTTACCCACCACATGTGTCATATACCACCCCTGCAGGCTGTCCTCTCTATCTACCAACCCAACCAACCTCCACAAATATACCTGCTATCCTTCCCCAGATTCCCATTCCCATCTTCACATACAAGGGCAATGTGGTCCCAACAAGGGGTTCATATGTCACATAACCGTCCATGTTGCACACACTTATTGCTGTATATATATATATATATATATATATATATATATATATATATATATGAGTGTGTATTGATATGTGTGATGTTCCCTCACACATAGCATGCAGCACTATGATGCAAATATAGGGGATATCTATTTATATAGATATGTGTGTGTTTGTATATATGTATACATACACACATATATATATATTATGTTGTGTGTGTATATATATATATATATAAATATATATATATATATATATATATAAATATATATATATATATATATATATATAAATATATATATAAATATATATATATATATATATATATATATATATATATATATATATATATATATATATATGTATACATATATATATATATATATATATATATGTTGTATATAGGTTCATAGGTTCATAGGTTTATATTTATACTAGGCTATCTGCCCTAAGGCATTTATAAGCCTAGCATAGAGTTTTTGTGGCTTATGCCACCCCTTATGTTAAAAAATACTGTGCCCATTAGTTTGTTGTGCCTCTGTCCAGCAGTGACACAGAGATGATTCCCGGGGTAAACCTACGATCTCCCATCCACCGGTCAAGATTTCTCTTGAACAGAGCCAGCGAGGTGCTCTGCCTCACATGGACTGGGATTTTATTCCACAACATAGGGAGTCTCTGGGTGACAAATCTATCCCTCCAGCATGTCCTATTTATATCCGTGCTAAGGTTTAAGTCGCTTGCTCTAGTGGATCTGGTAGATTTGGATTTTTTGAGGTGGAGCATGCCCATTAATTCCGGGTTGGACATGGCCTTTTATGTCAGGCACAGGTCAACTCTGAGCAGATGGTATGCGACTGAATAGAGCTGGAGCTTCTTCAGTCTGGCAGCATATGACAGATTTTGGAGTCCCTTTATCCTTTTGGTGAGGAACTTTTGGGGTCTCTCCAATTGCTGCAGGTGTCGGGTGAGATACATTCCGAATGGGGCATTGTACTCGATCATTGGTCTGATAAGTGAAGAGTACAGGGGAACAATAACCTCACTTGATCTGGATGTGAATCCCTTCATGATCAGGTGGGCAATGTAGAAGGTTTTTCTAACCACTTTAGCAATGTGAGTGTCAAAATAAAGGCCACTGTCAACCTGGGTCCCCAGGTCCCTGATAACCTCTTCTGTGCTTAGTGGATTGCCACCTATATGGTAGCTTGGGGTTACCTTGTTTTTCCCGAAGGGTATGACTATACATTTTTTGGCATTTAACTTCAGGCCATGGCTCTGGCACCAGCTATCAGTTTCCATGAGACCCCTCTGAAGGATATCTGTGTCCGATGTACTTTCCACTATGGCTCCCAGTTTGCAGTCATCTGCAAACTTTGTCAGCCATAGTCCTCCTATGTTAGCCTGTACTTCTGAGAAGTAGATGCCAAACAACAGAGGGCCAAGGACTGAGCCCTGTGGGACACCACTTGTGACTGGCTTGGAGTCTGACATGGCGCCAGCTACTCTAACCCTGTGGGTTCTGTCCTTCAGCCAGTTTGCAACCCATCTTGTGACATATAGGTTTACATTTAAGCTGGTAAGTTTCTCTATAATACCCGAGTAGGGTATTGTGTCGAAAGCTTTTGCAAGGTCAAGGTAGGCTGTATGGACTGCCTTTCCCTCATCAATGGCCTTGGTGACTGTTTCGAAGAAGTCGGCCAAGTTCAAAAGGCATGATCTGCCCTTGACAAAGCCAAACTGGGTCGGGTCCAATGTCTGCAAGTCCCCTATGTCTTTGTTTATGAGTTCCATTATGATCCTCTCCATAGCTTTGCAGACCAGGCTTGTTAAGCTTATGGGGCGGTAATTACCAGGGTCCGTAGAGGCACCACCTTTGTGGAGTGGGACCACAGTTGCCGTACGCTACTACTTGGGCACGTATCCTGTGGTAAGGCTAAGATTAAACAGCTGCCTTATGTGCGGGTTTAGTTCCTCATTGAGTTCATGTAGCACACAGCCGGGGACACCATCCGGTCCCATTGATGCTGTGTTTTTAGCTTTAGAGAGAGCAGCTTTCACCTGCGCATTGGAGATGTCTGGGAGGCTGCACTCCGCTGGGATAGTTATCTCTCCTTTTGGGGGGGGAGAGGGGGGTGAAGTTTGCACTGAACCTGTCTGCCAGTACGTTGGCAACGTCTGTGGGTTCAGTGATTTTTGTATCATTTTGGACTAATTCTGAGCATATCTGGGAGTTTCCACCCAGGTTTATAACATAGCTGAAGAAGGCCTTATGACTGTCTTTTGAATTTATGGCAATTTTTCTCTCAAAGTTGGCCTTGGATGATTTTATGAGAGCTCGTATTTTTTTACTAATAATGATCAAAGGTGTCTTCTCTTTTATGGATTTTGCTCTATCATGTAACAGCTTTCTCCTCTTATTGTAAAGTTTGTTTATGGCTGGGGTCCACCAGACTGGACGTTTGCCCTTGGTGGAAAGAGTCTTGGTTTTATAAGGGATTGCCTGATCCATGCAGTCCTGGAGGTGTTCGTAGAAGGCATTTGTAAGGGCTTCCGCAGCTTGGGTTGTGGTTTCCACTGGCTCGGGGCCCTTGAAGGATACCACACCAGTCTTGAGTAGTGTGAAGTTTGCTTTAGAGAAGTTCTTCACTGTGGTCTTTTTTTGTTTGGGGTGGGGGACGGATGTGGATATCCAGTGAGATTAGTTTATGATCTGATCTCACCAATGAGGGATATACTTCTGGTGTGGAGCATTTTGTCCCCATGTTTGTGATGATGAGATCTAGTATATTTTCTCCTCTTGTGGGAACGGTGACTAGTTGTTCCATGGCATTTGAATTTATGAACTCCAGGAAACTTTGGGCCAGAAAGTTTGGGCTTGAGTAATGTTCCCAGTCTATATTCGGGTAGTTGAAGTCACCCAATATAATGGTGTTTGGAGATACATTTATACCCTCCAGTGTCTTCAGGAAGGCTGTGTGGGGTTCCTGAGTTTGAGAGGGTGGCCTGTAGCATGCTACAAATTGTAGAGCAGTTTTGCCTATGGTTAATTGCACCTGGATGGTTTCCGATGCTTCGTGCATTGCCACCAACCTGGAGGTGTGGGTAACCTTGATGAATATGGATACACCCCTCCTTTGTGGTGTGGTCCGGGTTTTGGGGCCAGAACGCATGATATGAGGTAAAACCTGATAGTACCGGGGTGCTCTCAGGAGCCTTGAACCAGGTTTCAGTCACAGCACAGACATCGATGTTCTCCATACTGAGAAGGGCCTCGAGTGCGTGCATTTTGAGATTTAGACTTCTGGCATTGAGCAGCATTACCCTTAGTTTCTTCCCATTTTTGTTTTCTAGGGTGGTAGGTTTAGAATTTGAGCCTTGCCTAAAAAGGCACTATGGGGTGGCAAGAGCCTTAGCCAATATCCGGAATCCCAGGGTGACAGGTGCAAGCCGTCCTTGAAGCAGCGTGGCTTGTCAAGTATGTCATCCCAGGCAGACAGACACTGGATCCCCTTTGAATGACACCAGAAATTAAGCCAATTGTTAAAGCTGATCATCTTGTCTCTATGTTGTGGCATCATTCTTGGTGAAGGAAGGATGCTGCTCAGGGTCAGGGTCATACCTGCCTGGGCTACATAATCAGAGAGCTCCTCTATGTCTCTTTTCATGTAATCCAGGGAGGTATGCCTCAGGTCGCTCACACCAGCATGGACAATGACTGTGTCATATTTGTACTTGCTGTGGAGTGACCCGAGTGATTGTGTTATCGGCGGATTCTAGCCCGATAGGCAGCTTACTGTGACCCTCTCCTTGTTCAGCCTGGTGAGTGGGACGTCAGTGTGTCTGACTATGGAGTCACCTATGACAAGTATGTTTGGTGTTGTATTTGGCCTTAAGGGCTGTGACTGCTTTGCACACTGATTTTGTGTTTTATGTGTTGCCTGTGGTGTGTCATGAGGTGGCGGTTGCTTGGGTGTCTGCTTTGGAGGCCTCTGCTGTTTAGGTAAATTTTTGCTCAGAGCCTCCGAGTATGTCTTTGTGTGTTTATGTGTTTGATTCATTGTTGTGATAGCTTTATGTGAGACATATATATATATATATATATATATATATATATATATATATATATATATATATCTATATACATGTATATATATTATGTAGACATACATGTATATATATATATATATATATATATATATATATATATATAGATATATATATATGGTTCTAGGTTATAACACCGACAACACACAACATCGGCAACTACATCACAGACACCACATCATCGACAGTTCACAAACACGACACCGCACACACTCAACACATCATCACCAATAAATAAAACAAATTCCCTGACCAAAAACCACACACACAACTCAAGCACACCTAAATCCTAACAAACAAACATTAAACCTTACATACACAACTATCCACAACCCTAACAAACCCTAACCCTAAGGTCCGTCACTATCGCACACTAACCTAACCGCGCCCTAACCCTAACTCACTTAACCGCCCCTAACCCAAAAATTCACTACTGCACCCTTATCTAACCGGCGCCTCTAACCCTAACTCACTTAACCACTTCCTAACCCAAAAATTCACTACTGCACCTTACCTAACCCGCTAACCCTAACTCACTTAACCCACCCTACCCCTACAGACCGTCAACATGACACTTACCTTACAAGCACCTAACATCCGTCACTACATATACACATCCTTTCCCCATGTCAGTGTTCTCTGCGTTGGTGTTTTCATCCGTCGATCTTCTGGTGTCGGTGATTTCGCTGTCGGTCTTGTCATCTGTCGATGTTGTAACCCAGATATATATATATATATATATATATATATATATATATATATATATATATATATATATATATATATATATATATAGATATATACACATATACATATATATATATATATATATATATATATAGATATATATATATTATATGTTGTGTGTATATATATATATATATATATATATATATATATATATATATATATATATATATATATATATATATATATTATGTTGTGTATATATATATATATATATATATATATATATATATACATATAGGTGTCTGTATATCTGTAGACATACATGTATATATATATATATATATATATATACACACACACACACACACACACACACACACACACACACACACACACACGCACATAAATACATACCTATATCTATATGGGGTACATTCAGACATCAGGTCCACAATCTCTAACTCTCCTTCCTGTACAGCTCCACTGTTCTGCCTTGCTACAACACAGACAGGTGCCACATATGGACACAGCCTAATATTAGGGGGGTATATATAGGGACAAATTGCAGGTAAGCCTATTACACACCTATGGCATTTCAGCATGCTACGTTACATGTTAATTTGAGTGTCCTGCAAGTGGTGGGCTCTGGAACCCACGTATCCATAATTATGGCATTACTTCCACCACCAGCTATTGACCACAGTAATATACATGTCTTCCATTACACCACACACACTATGATGGCTTGCATCTCATCCGTCAGTGCTGCTCTGTACAGTTGATGGGTATGGCCCACTACCCACAGGGACATACTCTATTGTCCATAGCAGTTGTTCAGCTGAACATCAGTACAACAACACCTGATGGCACATATAAATCAGTTCACATCATCTATCCCATTATTATGGACCTAGTACTACAGTCAGTTACATGCATATATACTTCACATACCTGTTGTGGGAATGAGGTCTGTTCTGGATAGTTTGCTTGTAATGTTTTTTTTTTTTCTTTGCCTTGGCCTTCAGCCTGCCTGCTTTCTTTCTTTCTTAGTTTGTTTGTTTGTCTCTCTCTCTCTCCCTCACTCACCAGTAAATGGATTGAGCTGCTTTGAATAGATTGCAGCATGGATTTTGTAGGTGATGCACATGATCAGGTGATGGCCTCTGCACCAATCAGTGTCCTCCACTTGCTACCTGCATGCAGCATGCTGTGTAGTACTTCCAGTTATCACTGTCATGGCAACCCACTACTATAAATCCCTACATTAGGTGGGTGTGGTCCCTTTGCATTCCCTGTATGGTGGACATCCTTCCTGTGTGTGGGCAGCAGTGTTACAGACAGCAGGTAACAATACCTCATACAAGAGGACTTGCAGACTCAGGCCAGCTACATATTTGTATAAGGTTCCAGAACTACAGACAGAGTGTGAGTAGTGTTGTTATATGCATTGTATAGCACCAGTGTTAAAGGGTTTGTGTGTACATACTAGTTTAACATGGAATGCAGTCTGTCTGCATAGCTCTCAACTGTTGACATATCCACATGATGGCCAGAGGTGTGCCTGTTTTGTTTTGTCTGTCTACCACACAGGTCTTGTGCCAGATATATCACTGGCAGTGTGTGTGTTACGTGCTATCAGTACATGGCTACATCCATTTGTATTTCTGACTTCATATTCCTGACTAAGGATATGTTGCAGAATATCCTCTAACACCAGCAACTTACTCAGTGTATGACAACACTATTTCACATATGGGCCTGTGTTCTGGCCTCTGTCCTCCATCTACATACCAGGCTTTGTCCATATGACATGCAGTAAGGGGTTGTTATGTAGTGGGCTGTGATTATGTCATGCTGCCATTCCTGCCATCATTCCAGTGCTGTTGTGGCCCCCACACATATTGTGGGGTTGGGTACATATATATGTGGGCTTCATCTGCTCAAACATGTGTGCCCTTCTGCAGTCCAGAGGTCAGTGTATGTAACAGTGTTATATGCCCCTGTAAGTCATTCTATGGGGGGGGGGTATGCGCCATAAATATCCTAGGCTGTTACAACACGAGAGGGATATCAGGAGTAAGCCGCCTTAAGGTTTATGGATGTACATTACCATACATTACACCTTGGGGAAATTGCTGGCCTACTGCTTACTGCCATACAGACTGTTTTGTTTGTCAGTGTGATTGTGATGGTTTCAGTTATGCATTATGTAACAGATACATCCCATTGTGTCAACATACATCTTTTCCCCCTAGGGATTGCGTACAGAGTGTAGTTAGAGGCTGCTGGACTATACATCTGTATTACATACAGTTGATTGATTGTTATCCTGTGGCCCAGTCTGTCTTTACTGTTGTACTATTTGCAGGTTTTGGCCTGGACAGCAACATATGTTATAATTTCAGATTGCTGTATTAAATGATCTGCTTAAGAGTTGCATTTATCTGTTTGTATGCATTTCAAGGTATAAACAGTTATATGACATGGCATATACAACTGTGATAGTACACAAATAAAACTTTCCTATGTATACAGACCTGTTTGTGGTGTCATATCCTTTGACTTCTCAGTGGGTATATGTTTCAGGCAACAATTGTCTTTTGAGTGGGTGACTCATACACTGTCCATTTGATAAAGTGGCAAGTGCAGGAATACTGGCTGTTCAGTATGGTGTGCACCCTCTAAATATGCAAGTTCCTATACATCTGTTTGTGTGTGTGTGTGTGTGTGTGTGTGTGTGTGTGTGTGTGTGTGTGTGTATGTATGTGTAGTTACATATATATCTTTATATATGTATATGTATGTATATGTATCTGCATATATGTGTGTGTGTATATGTATTGATAGAGAGTGTATAAATTAAAATGCTTTCCCCAAAATTATACTGTGTGTGTAATATAAGAAAATATGGCTTGCTTTGCAAGAACAGTTAAGTGACCTTTTATTAAGATTTTTTGTAAATGTTCAGCTTAGATATTAATAACATATAGCTGTGGGCTTACTGTAAAATGCATCCTGTTATAGAAAAAAGGAAATTGACTTTCTTTGAGCAGAAATAAATGAAATAAAATACAGACACTTCAAGTGACGCAAAGATGATGTGGAGAGACTTTTTGTGAAATCTTCAGATACAGTAAGGAAGAAAATAACCAAAGAAGGACATATTTGTCATTTCAACAGAAACTGTCCAGACTAGAAATAACCATGGACTTTTTCATGACTCAAACAGAAACCAGAAGAACAAGTCACAAGGACATTAAAATAACATTGTTTGACATTTAAAAGTATATAAATTGGACAGTAATTTTCACTTTTTAGTGACGTTTTTTGACTGAGTGTGCATCAGTCTGTCTAGCTATGTTTTAATAGAATTGAAATAACTCTGACAATATTAACTGTTTGGCAAGAATTTGTACTGATACAAACAAATATTAATGGATACAGTAGTACGGTGTCAGCCTAGCTCTCTGCTAATAATATTTTACACAAATCTAGCCCACTGGCCGTGAGCCTAGTCCACTGGCCAAAACCTTTTTTATCCATTACCAGCAGTTAATTTTTCATAAAGGTCTTAAATTTTTCGTCACTTCAACAGACCAACAGTTCCAGTAATTCTTGGTGGATACAGTGAAGCAGTAGAAGCTGTCCTGCAATGTTCCACCATCAATTCATCTGTTGAAGGACACTGTGTCTTCTAAGTGACTTCAGCCGGATCACCTGTTTGTCATCTACGCAAAATACAGTAAATCCTTCACAGTTATAACATGGATGCCAATACAGACAGTTAACTTTACAATACCCGCATATTGTATATATAAATTTACATTGTTTAAACCTTCTGTGTCAGACATGCAATGTAAATCTGAAATGTTTAACAGCTGTATTTGTAAATGTATAAATGTTTATAATCCATACATAAAATATACAGCAATTCCTAAAGACTGTTTTTTATGTGGAAGTAACTTTCCAAACTTATGTCTATCTTGTCACAGGAGTCTAGTATGTAAGCCATACCATAAGATATATCCTATTCTGATAAACAATCTGTTTCATTCTAGCGTTGTTAGTTCTTCACATATATAACAGTTAAATGTACCTTCTGCAGTCACCTAAATCTCATACAGTACAAGTGTATGCAATTATTGTCAGTAATGTAATAGACTACTATTTATAGTAAATATTGCAGATGTACAAAAAGAAGACATAATAGAGTGTGCTATTAATATTAATCTTTTAAAGAAAAGGTTTTCACAGCTTTTCAGAATTTCCCTAGGGACAGTAATAAGGGACAATAATGCCATTTAGAGGAACAGACTCAGTATAGCATTCAGACTTTACATAATGACATTTCTGGTTTAACATAACAATCAGATAGAGCCCAACAACATTTACTAAGGACACAAACTACAGAGGTTAATCTGACAAGACAGTTAGAAAAAGCCCAGCAAGGTTTACAAGGGGTACAAAATACACCAATTGACATTGGGCAGGGTTCAGCTGAAATGACAGTTATTTCTCCTGCTGATGTATATCAATAGTCTTGTTTATTGCAGACTCTTTGTCAGTGGCAAGACAAAAAAAGTAATTTTGTTTCAATATGTTGGCATTTAAACAATGGTTGACATACATTGTGTGGTCTATTTCAAATGATGCTTTATTTAAATGTTTTTTTTTTTTTTTTTTTTGCATTTACACGTGCCAGTTTGGGTCAGAAGGGGGTTCATCAATAGTGTTGGCAAACCTCTAAAACATGCTCCAGTACTATAGGAGTTATAGGCATTGATTCCCAAAATTATTTACAGGGAAAGTTTAGTACTGTCAAAATCAAAGCACATAAAAAGTGTAATACAGAAGATGCTACAGTAAATGCTTTGGCAGAGGACAAAGCAAAGCAAGCAGCTAAAACTGGTGAGTGTCTATACTCACATCACTGTTTTAAACACACAGATAAGGTAATGCCAGTTTCCTCCATTTAAAAAAAATAAAAACCTGTCTAAAAATGATCAGACAGACAGTCTAAATAGCATGGCAGAAATGGCAGAAAAAAACAAAATAATGTTTTGGTCAGGCAAGATGGCATGTTAAAGCAATTCCATCAGACAGTTAATGACATTCTGCAAAATGCAGATGCAGCTTTAAAATCAGTTTCTGCCAGATAGATACAGACTCAGAAATTACACATCTCAAACTCCACCTGGAGCAAGAGAAAGCTAGAGTGCTGCTAGACAGTTTAAAAGAAGTATGCAATATTGCAGATGCATATAGGAAATGTAGAAAAACAGCTTGTAGACTGTGGGGAAGGGAAGGGGACGTAATACATGGTCTGATAAAGAACAAACACAGGGGGAACACGAGCAGCTTCTGCTCCACCAGGGTTACGGACAGATACACAATGAAGTTCAGAAAAACAGGTGATATGTTTTACTTGTAAGAAAATAGGCCACATTAAACAGGATTGTCCATATTGCAAAATGAAAGTCAAATATAAAATGGTATCTATGCAGATAATAGTGCTTCTTCAAAACCCAAAAATAGGGAAATAAATCAAGATAAAGAAAATACATTAAGGGAGAATCAATCACAGGGACAAACACAGAGGCATACAAAAAAAAATAAAGTATACCCTATGGAATACACAGAAAGCCCACCATATAATCTCACACATGGTGCAAGTCAGGAATTAAAAAATAAAATTCAAAGTACAAAGTACCCATTAGACAGGGAAGACACTAACAGTCAACAGGGAACAGAACATGCAGTCTGTGTAATCA
Source organism: Protopterus annectens (assembly GCF_019279795.1). Lineage (NCBI taxonomy): Eukaryota > Metazoa > Chordata > Ceratodontiformes > Protopteridae > Protopterus > Protopterus annectens. Next base: position 948,420,179 of record NC_056745.1, on the reverse strand, counting down.
GGGACATACCCAGGAAAACAGATCAGAATGAATGAATGAATATGATTCTGATTAGGGGTGTGCCCCCCCCAAGTAACCTTTCTCACAAATTTTAAACATGAAAAAGACGGACGCCTGTTAGTGGATGTATGGGTGGAGGGGGCACTATAAAAAGATGTCCTACTTGATATAGGGGCAGCAGTCTCAGTCACTAACAAACAGTTACCTGTAAATCAGTTCAAAAAAATCTTACATTTAAGGCATTGATGGCAGTACTTGCATGGCCATAAGCAGTGAGCCAGTTAAAATATGTTTCATAGAAAATGGATTTTCAATACAGGGTACATTTCTTATAAATTTCAGTTGCGGAACAACAATCCTTGGAGTTGATATTCTCTGCAAACTGGAAATAGTAACTGATTTCAATAACAAGGTTTTATGGTCTGCCACAGCTCAGCAATTTCCTTGCTTTGTAATTGACCAAGAGACATTCACAACTGCAGGATAAATGGGAGCAAATCAAATCACAATTTCAGCCCCTATGGGCTACATCAAAGACAGATTGTGGCAAGTTAGCAGTACCAGTGAGTGTAGGTAATCCTTCAGATTACATTTCTCCTTTTCAGAAGCAATATCCAATCCCAAAAGAGGTGGAAGAGGATATTAAGAAGTGTCTAGAACAATGGGAACAGGTAAATCATAAATAGAAAAGAGCATATATGCAAATAACCTGCAAACATCAGGGTACACAGAAAAAGGAGGTAAGCAATAAACAGAAAGAAGGACAAACCCCTTGCCTTACTGAAAAGGGTAATTACAAACACTAACAGTATAATAAAAATGGTATATTATGACCAGTAGAATATGGGGATAATCCACCCTATAACCCAGATCATGGCAGTCAATAGGCATTAAAGCAATAAATTAATGTAACACATGTTATCAGTTCGCAGCAAAGAACAGGGATCTTTTAAACTCAATGTAAATTAATTAAACAAAGGAGACAGAAAAAGGCAGAAAAAGAAATATTACTTTATTGGTTTAATAAGACAGGACTGATTCAGAATAAACACAAAAATAACCTACAGACATACAGACACAGAGTAAAGTTAATACAGATATAGCGTAAAGTTAAAGTTAATACAGACACAGTGCAAAGTTAAAGTTAATACAGATACAGTAAATACATTTACAGTAATGCAAATGGTATATGCAAAATTAAACAATACAATTAAATGTAGGGTATGTAAGTTCATATCTACGTCTGGAAATGGAGTAACATTTAAGGCAGTACCTATGACAAATCCTAAATAACAAAATGTTCTATGGTAACAAGAGAGGGTCAACCCCCCACCACATTAAAAGTACAGTATGTCTCCAAAGGCAGCTTATGCATACAGTAAACAGGATCAATATTGATAAAAAATAGTGACTGTAATGTCATATTTTCAAAGGCATGTCTTACATAAAATATAACAGCAAATAGTCTTATAAACAAACTAGTACAGCAAAAACATCATTAGTCAAACTGGTGCAACTGCCATCCTGAAAATAATACACAGAAATACATACAGGTAGTAATGTACAGAGTCATTAAAAACTTAGACAAATAGCATTTTTCAGCTAATAAAAATCCAAGCAAAAGCAGCACACCATGTTGGTTCATAAAAATCAGTGTAAGTTAATAACAATCAAGAAATCCAAAATGAACTTTGGTACACTAAAACCAAGAAACAAAGTGAAGTACCAAACTGCCAGAGCCATGGATGTCAAAACCAAAGTTTTTAATGTTAAATCCACAAGTGCACACAGAAATCAATCCCAAACACATAAACGCTTGATTACAAAAATGCGTTTTTGTCTTGTACAAACTGACTTCTTCAGATACCCTCCATAAAATAAATCAACCTTTATATACATTACTTAAAAAACAATTACCCAATGAATGCAATCTTAATTAAGAAGTTAATTATATAATTATATAATTACCATTACCTCTTGTCCATGTATTCTAAAAATCATTTCTCTTGTAATTCGTTGGTATTTATTATAACTATTATGAAGACCTGATTCACAAATAGTACTTTAATAAAATATATAAATATCTTAAAAATAATTATGAAAATAATTATAAAAAAACAGTTGTAAAAACTATAAAAAGCATTTATATATAATTTATATAGTGTTAGCCTGCCATCTACTGGTTAAAACAATAAATACACTAAAACACAAAAAATATTAATATTTTTCCTGCTCTTAACTTTAAAAGTGGCATAATGGAAATAAAATCATTTAGACCAGGGGGATTGGTTGCATCAAGGGAGATTTGCCACCATAACTCCCTGAACTCCAGTCTTTCTTCCCATGGTCCACCTCTCACATCCTTCTTAACCTGTTCTAACACCATGAACTGAAATTAAGCATTATGACAAACTAGGGTGTGTTTATACAATGCATTAGTTTCTTTTTTTATATAAATCTCATATTTATGTTCATATATCCTTCTCTTTAAAACTCTTTCAGTATTACCTACGTAAAAAGCATTGCATTCTAAGCATAATCCTAAATAAACCACACCTTTAGTTTCACAATTATAATAGTCTGTACTAGTTATCCATTTCTGCCTGCATTCCAAAAAGATTTTTTCCTTGTCTATTAAATTACCACAATGGCTACAGTGTCCACATTTATAGGTACCTTTCCTAATTCTAATAGATGTCATGGAACTTTTGTATTCCAACATATTTTTAAAGGATTGAGAATTTTTATATACTACTTTAACATTATTGTTTAGTTTTTCCTGGTCCAAATCAGTTAAACTAATGAACTTATTCCATTCTCTTTCAGTAACTTGTTTAGTAACAATTTTATTAAAAGCATTGTATTCAAGAATTAAGGCATGCCCATAATCTATGTCTTTGGAAATGGGTTTATTTGTATCTATTGCTTTTAAACCACCTAAATTTTTATTTAAGTCTCTCTTACCTAGGATAGGTTTAAATTTGCTTCCTCTCCCTATCATAACTTCTTCATATATTTTATTGATAAAGTCCTGGGGGTAACCTTTTTCCAAAAACATTTTATTTAACAAATTGCACTCTTCTTTAAAATCAGAGTCTAAGGTAGTCATACGGCTACCTCGGACATACTGTCCTTTTACAATATTCTTTTTACAATAATAAGTATGCGCACTTTTAAAATGTAGAAATGAATTGCAGAAAGTAGATTTCCTGTATATTTTGGATTCAAGTGTATCATTTCTTTTATAGATTTCCACATCCAAAAATTGTAATTTGTCTGTTGAAACATGAAAAGTGAATTTTAAAAATTGTGTTGTTTCTCCCAAGTAAGCTTTAAATTCTTCTAACTGCTCTGTACTCCCAGACCATAGAATGACTATGTCATCCAAAAATCTTCGATAAAGTCTCCAAGAAGAAGAAAATCTGGAACCAAGAACAAATGCCTCTTCCCACTTAGCCAATACAGATTGGCATAGGTGGGGGCACAAGCAGCGCCCATAGCAACACCCTTGGTTTGCTTGCAAAATTCACCACAAAAATTCAGACAGTTATGTTTGAGAACCAAATCCATTAATGATACACACAAAATTTTATCATTGTGTCCTATATTATCTTCCTCAAATACAGCCTCCTCAAACATTTCCATTCCTTCTGTGTGGGGAATGCAGGAAAATATATCCACAATATCAATGGTCACGAACAATGTATTATCACATAAAACCTCATTATTAATAATTTCAAGTAGGTCCCAAGAATCTTTTAAAATAGATTTCTTCTTGACCCAAGAATTTTTCATTTTGTTATCCACAAATTTAGCCAAACTATGTGTTTTTGAACCACAAGCTGAAACAATGGGCCTCAAAGGTGGATCTATCTCATTTTTATGAATCTTGGGAATTCCAAAGATGGAAGGGATCCTAGGTTTATCAGTTTTTAAAAAATCAAATGTTTTTTTATCAAACAACCCTTCAAAAAACATATCTGTTAAACAAATATCAATTTTATTGTAGGCAATATTTATTTCATTAATAGAGAAATGATTTTTAGAATACATGGGCAAGAGGCAATGGTAATTATATAATTATATAATTAACTTCTTAATTAAGATTGCATTGATTGGGTAATTGCTTTTTAAGTAATGTATATAAAGGTTGATTTATTTTATGGAGGGTATCTGAAGAAGTCAGTTTGTACAAGACGAAAACGCATTTTTGCAGTCAAGCGTTTATGTGTTTGGGATTGATTTCTGTGTGCACTTGTGGATTTAACATTAAAAACTTTGGTTTTGACATCCGTGGCTCTGGCAGTTTGGTACTTCACTTCGTTTCTTGGTTTTAGTGTACCAAAGTTCGTTTTGGATTTCGTGGTTTTATTTTCGGATTCACTGCCATGGAGAGACCGGACCCTCCTGAAGGAAAAGGGGCGGATGAACTGGGTCAATCCAGAAAGCTCATTGGGCAGCTTACTGAGCTAATAGACCTGCTGACACCCTTAACTCAATCACTGGTTGGACTATGCAACAACGTACGCGTTCACAATGCGGAAGTCCAGGAAGCGTTGAAGGGACTAGGCATTCATCGTGAACCCACGAGAAGTCCTAACGGATTGAAAGATCAAAATAAAGATGGTGAGGGCTCTTTTAATGCCACAAATACACCAGGAATTCTTTGTGAGGGTGGATACAACAAATAGAGGAGTAGCGACTCGAGAGGAATTGTTCCAGCAGGTCAAAAAAACATCTTTTCTAATAGGATGGTTCCAGGTACTGTTTGTAATGACAATGAGATTCTTGCACAGCCTAAAGACGTTAAAGACTGGCTAATGCAAAAATATTCTTTTAAACAAAATGTGCCTAATGGGCAACCAACAGTGACTGATTCCTACAAAGTCAAACTGGACAATTTGTATAAAATAATGTTAAAATACAGAACTTTAGAAATAGAAAATGAGTATTTAAATGAGTATGTTTGTAGGGGGATAGTCCCAAAGGGACTGAGGGTTTTTAAATTTCCGAACAATGTGCTTGAGGGGTCTGTTTTTCATAAAGAATTAACAGAACTTTTCAACAACTATGGGTTGGATATGTTAAGGCTCATGATTCAAGAAAATCATAGGGTACAGGATGCCCTACAAAAAGAAATAATTGAGTTGGATAAATGTATTAAGGAAGACCTGATATTTACAATAAGGGAAGAGAAGGACAAATATTTTAAGATTAGGTGTGAGATTGATGAAAGGTGTGGGGAAACCATTCAAAGGAAATTTAAAAAGTTGGAAAGAGACACGGAAGAATACAAAAATGGGACAGTATACCCCAAACCTCGGGCCCCTGGTTATTTAAAACACCTTTATGGAAATAAAATGTTTAATGACAAACAGGGAAATTTAGGGGAAGTTAACCATTATCAGGAAGAAGAATGTAGTTTTGAAGAATTCCCCCCCCCTCAGAAGATCAGAAAGGCTAATGAATCAACCTGGTTATCAGGAAAGAAATTTTTCTTGGAGAGGGGGGAGAAGGGGAAGGGGGAAATATTAAAGAGGTTGGATACGCCACCACAACCCCCACCCAGAGGTGTCATGGATGGTAATGACATCATAGTTAATGGTGTTAAACATATTTTTAACAATTTTAGCATTTACAATTTTAGTGGTATTTCAATTGAAAAAGAACATTTTAGCCTGCTTGAAAAAGGTTTTAAATATATACCCTACAAAAAGGGTGCACTTACACAGTCGATTTTAGATTTAAAATTGTTTTTTAGAAAGATTAATCTAAATTTATTACTAACACCTGATGTGGACACTATGGATAAACAACTGAAAAGAAAAGCTACATTTAACCCACCATTACATCCACAATTGAGTAATTTAGAAAAAAACATGGAAAAGGAATTAAGAAACAGATACAATAAGTTTGGGTTTCAACCTAATTTAACTAATAAAGAAATGAATATTTTACAGAACTTGAGGGATAACCATAAGATTAGAATAATGAAACCCGACAAAGGGGGAGGAATAGTTATTATGGATAACATATTATATGAAGGGAAGATGAACGAAATATTATTCAATGAGGAAGGGTACACAAATGTTTCTATTAATGAAATAAATATTGCCTACAATAAAATTGATATTTGTTTAACAGATATGTTTTTTGAAGGGTTGTTTGATAAAAAAAATTTGATTTTTTAAAAACTGATAAACCTAGGATCATTTCCATCTTTGGAATTCCCAAGATTCATAAAAATGAGATAGATCCACCTTTGAGGCCCATTGTTTCAGCTTGTGGTTCAAAAACACATAGTTTGGCTAAATTTGTGGATAACAAAATGAAAAATTCTTGGGTCAAGAAGAAATCTATTTTAAAAGATTCTTGGGACCTACTTGAAATTATTAATAATGAGGTTTTATGTGATAATACATTGTTCGTGACCATTGATATTGTGGATTTATTTTCCTGCATTCCCCACACAGAAGGAATGGAAATGTTTGAGGAGGCTGTATTTGCGGAAGATAATATAGGACACAATGATAAAATTTTGTGTGTATCATTAATGGATTTGGTTCTCAAACATAACTTTCTGAATTTTTGTGGTGAATTTTACAAGCAAACCAAGGGTGTTGCTATGGGCGCTGCTTGTGCCCCCACCTAAGCCAATCTAGTATTGGCTAAGTGGGAAGAGGCATTTGTTCTTGGTTCCAGATTTTCTTCTTCTTGGAGACTTTATCGAAGATTTTTGGATGACATAGTCATTCTATGGTCTGGGAGTACAGAGCAGTTAGAAGAATTTAAAGCTTACTTGGGAGAAACAACACAATTTTTAAAATTCACTTTTCATGTTTCAACAGACAAATTACAATTTTTGGATGTGGAAATCTATAAAAGAAATGATAGACTTGAATCCAAAATATACAGGAAATCTACTTTCTGCAATTCATTTCTACATTTTAAAAGTGCGCATACTTATTATTGTAAAAAGAATATTGTAAAAGGACAGTATGTCCGAGGTAGCCGTATGACTACCCTAGACTCTGATTTTAAAGAAGAGTGCAATTTATTAAATAAAATGTTTTTGGAAAGAGGTTACCCCCAGGACTGTATCAATAAAATATATGAAGAAGTTATGACAGGGAGAGGAAGCAAATTTAAACCTATCCTAGGTAAGGGAGACTTAAATAAAAATTTAGGTGGTTTAAAAGCAATAGATACAAATAAACCCATTTCCAAAGACATAGATTATGGGCATGCCTTAATTCTTGAATACAATGCTTTTAATAAAATTGTTACTAAACAAGTTATTGAAAGAGAATGGAATAATTTCATTAGTTTAACTGATTTGGACCAGGAAAAACTAAACAATAATGTTAAAGTAGTATATAAAAATTCTCAATCCTTTAAAAATATGTTGGAATACAAAAGTTCCATGACATCTAATATAATTAGGAAAGGTACCTATAAATGTGGACACTGTAGCCATTGTGGTAATTTAATAGACAAGGAAAAAATCTTTTTGGAATGCAGGCAGAAATGGATAACTAGTACAGACTATTATAATTGTGAAACTAAAGGTGTGGTTTATTTAGGATTATGCTTAGAATGCAATGCTTTTTACGTAGGTAAAACTGAAAGAGTTTTAAAGAGAAGGATATATGAACATAAATATGAGATTTCTATAAAAAAAGAAACTAATGCATTGTATAAACACACCCTAGTTTGTCATAATGCTAAATTTCAGTTCATGGTGTTAGAACAGGTTAAGAAGGATGTGAGGGGTGGACCATGGGAAGAAAGACTGGAGTTCAGGGAGTTATGGTGGCAAATCTCCCTTGATGCAACCAATCCCCCTGGTCTAAATGATTTTATTTCCATTATGCCACTTTTAAAGTTAAGAGCAGGAAAAATATGAATATTTTTTGTGTTTTAGTGTATTTATTGTTTTAACCAGTAGATGGCAGGCTAACACTATATAAATGATATATAAATGATTTTTATAGTTTTTACAACTGTTTTTTTATAATTATTTTCATAATTATTTTTAAGATATTTATATATTTTATTAAAGTACTGTTTGTGAATCAGGTCTTCATAATAGTTATAATAAATACCAACGAATTACAAGAGAAATGATTTTTAGAATATATGGGCAAGAGGCAATGGTAATTATATAATTATATAATTAACTTCTTAATTAAGATTGCATTGATTGGGTAATTGTTTTTTAAGTAATTTATATAAAGGTTGATTTATTTTATGGAGGGTATCTGAAGAAGTCAGTTTGTACAAGACGAAAACGCATTTTTGTAATCAAGCGTTTATGTGTTTGGGATTGATTTCTGTGTGCACTTGTGGATTTAACATTAAAAACTTTGGTTTTGACATCCGTGGCTCTGGCAGTTTGGTACTTCACTTCGTTTATTAATAACAATCAAACAGTATCATACAGTAACAGGCTGTTAACAGTCTTAGGAAAGTTTAAATTTGTTTCTATAATAGCAATCTATGGACAGGACAAGGCAAAAAAAAGTATGCAAATAAAACAGAAACAGTTGCAACGAAAAAATGGGGAGAGATACTCAGATATAATAGATCATGAGAACAGGGACATCATGATCGGATACCTGATTTCAATATATTTTTGGACATGCAAAATTTGTTTGCAAAGGCACTTAAGTCAAATTTTTGGGTTTTTAGCCACATTCCTTACAGAGGGGAAAATGCCATTACATGCAGTCCCTGTAAAGGTTAC